>NC_050443.1:3579280-3668412 GCF_903995425.1 Onychomys torridus
AAGGAGAGGTTCCAAAATATAAAGAACTCAATTTCCACATATATACAGAAAAATCCACAGGGACCAAAGCATTGCATTTATTCATCATATTCTATATCTTAACTGTTTTTATGAGGAAGCAGAAGCTAGAGATGCTGGTAAATTAATACCAGCTTCCCTTAGCCACAATCAAAATAGGTTGATACACCATCACAGTTAAACAATTTGCACAGACAGATTCTTTTGAAACTTATGTCCTTGTAACATGTCATTAGGTAAAGAAGAGACAAAAAAAGCAATTCTCCTAACCATTAATGTTGACTTCTCAAGAGTTGCAGTGAGGAGAAGAGAATGTTAAGCAGACATCTACAGTAACAAGAATCCCACCTGTAATCTACAGCAATTTTAGAGATGCTCACAGATATGAAAAACAGCTCATTAAGTATTTACTGAAAAAAACCAGCTCTGACTTCTCCATTTGAAGATCTTCTCTTCCCTGAGACAGATCCAAAGAAATGTTTACCTCTCCAATAACTCAGTGGAGCATTGTGCAGATGACTAAGTGAACAAAGATTACCAGTGCTCATAAAGAGACTGTTTATGTAGACTAACATGCCTAGGAATGTACATTATTTTGTTTTCTGTGAAGTCAGTGACAGTGTTTGCATGGAGACTTTGGGATACCTCCAATAACAAAAAAAAAATACTGGTCACCATAGGAAATCAAAATTATTACCTTCTGCTTATTAATGATAATGTTTATGACTTTGTTGGATCCTAAGGAATAGCTGTCAGAAGTTAGAAAAAGTTTTCCATGTACCGTTTGGGAGCCTCTAAGTTTTCAATTTGTGTTACCATCAGGTATGGAGAGCTGCACTCCAGGATAGAACAAGGGATTTGTTGAATGTATATACAAGGGGATTCATTGTACAGTATTGTTTCACAATTGCAAAATCATGCTGACATGAAGTCCTTCAGGAAGACTATTAATATGTCATCAGGAGTCTGGTATTTTCCCATCTCTGCCCCAACAAGTGTTGGAAAGGAGCAATGTACTTGAGGTAATCCAGAACAGAGTTGAGTCACACAGTGGCAATAGCCCCATTTTGGGGAGTGTGGCTTGAAGAAATACTAAAGAATAAAAACTACTGTGGCAATCATGCTTAGAGCAGAAAAGGAAAGAAGGGTAATTCAGAGCAGCATGGCTATGCTCTGTAACAGCTGCCCTAGGGTGTGGGTTTATGGGAAGGAAATGTACAATATTTCATCAAAGTGAAATTTTTTAAAGCCCCTTTTTCAGCAGGGCTTAAGGTCAGCCATCTTTCCAGAAGTGTTCCTTCCCTTTTGGTACATAATACCTTGGCCAGGTTATTGGCCTATATAACATGACTGTTTAGTCTCCAATAAATGGCCATGGGTTTTATTGTCTTATATAGAAGTAGGTTTAGAGGAAATATGGGACAAAAATACCAGGTATAAAAATAATAGAAATATAGGAAGTGGAAGAAACAGGTCAAAGACACAGAAAATATTTTCAATAGAATCATAGAAGAAAATGTCCCAAACCTAAAAATGGACATGCATATCAATGTCAAGGAGCATAAAGAACACCAAATGGACTTGATCATAAAAGGAAGTACCCTTGGAACATGATCATCAAAATACTAAATGTTCAGAACAAAGAAAGAATGTTAAAAACTGCAAGGTAAAAAGATGAAGTTGGGGATGGGTTTAAAAAAAAGACCAAGTAAAATATAAAGGGAGACATATCAGAATTAGCACCTTCTTCTCAGTGGAGACTCTGAAGGCCAGAAGGACCTGGACAAATATGCTAAGATAATTGTGAATTTATGTGATGACTGTCTGTCATTCTTTGTTTAGATTGACATTGTAGTTAAAATAACTATGGAACAGATGGTGCAGTGGCAAAGGTATTTAATCACAGCATTCAGAAGGCAGAGCCAGGACTTCTATGTGAGTGAGAATCCAACTGGGTCAATATACTGAATTCTAGGCCAGCCAGGACTATTCAGTGAGGCTCTCCAAATTGAATGTACTATGCAAAACCTGAAAGAATATTTAAGAATGATATGATACATTCACAGGATTCTCAATATGCCACACATTCTTTTTGTGTGGTCTGAGTAGCAGCAAGTGCGAAATAAAGAAAAAGATCTTCCTTATCACCACTAAAGAGTTATATGGTTCTACTTCCTCTCCAGGCTACATAGTCATTTCTATATCATTTTCATTATTTTTCTACTGCTGTGATATGCCATGACCAATGCTATTGATAAAGAAAGAGTTAATTTGGCTCATAGTCTTAGAGGATTAGAGTGTGTGACCACAGAGTAAAGGAACAGCTGAGAAGTTACATCTTGATCCAGTCCACAATGACAAAGCGATTCAAACTGGGAATGGCAACAGACATTGAAACCACAAAGTATACCCAAATGACACACCTTCACCAACATGTTGGGACCTCCCATAAATTCCCCTAATAAGGAGATGAGCCTAAGGCAGACATTGTCACTCAATCCAAAATGTACATAAAATGAATTTTCTTGAATCATGAGGAAATTGGGGAATTCTCAGATGTTGAGAGACATGATAGGACCCCTCAGATAAATAGTCTCAGCCACAGGGGACAAATGCAAACTATTTAGGAGCTGAGTCAATGGATGCTCTAGTGACCCCATCACCAGATTCAAAGGCTTTGACTAAAACACTTCAAAATATCTTCTGTATTTTCTTCTCTTCTCTCCCTCCTTTCCTCACCTCACATCTCTTTCCATCTCCAGTCAAGGACGTCCTTCCTCCCAACACCTTTTGAACAATTGCAACTACTGAGGTTCTGCAGTTTATTCAACATGTCCATCTGGAGGGGTTCCCCACCCTCTTACCAAATGTTCGCCATCAGCTTTAAGAAGACAGATGCACTCTGTCCCCAGTGACATATCTACTAAGGTTCATATACCTATGTAGAAACATGAAATATCCTCTCAAGAGGGAAAAGATGAGGATGCAGTGGGGCACATGTTGGTTATGCCATTTTCAGTGGAAAGACACTAAAGAAAACGCAACACTTAATATCCTGGCTAGAAGCCAGGAATGTCTTTGCCACACCAGGAAACATTCTCCTCTCCAGATGTCATAGATGTCTGACCAAGGATCTGTTTCTAAATGATTTAATGTTTACTTTTTCAGGGGGAAAATATTAGACTGATGACATAGAAATTAATTAAAGGAAAACTCCTTGTAACCAAGACAGTGGAATGTCTGGCCTGACTGGAGAGTCAACATTCAGGTCACATGGGTCAATCACCTTGTCAGGAGACTATGCCTCAAGGAGGAAGGACCACCCATAGGAAGGTGGCTCACCTTAAGGCATGCTAAAGAGAGGGTCAGAGAAATTATCCTTGTGCTGAAATACTCTACTTCCCTTCCCAGATTCCCTCCCTCTAGCAAGGCTCTTGCTGAGCACACCATGGTAAGCTGAATTATTCTTTCCATGATCTCTTTTCTAAGCACGTTTACCCCACTGCTTGGCATTCTTTAGCCTATCACTAAAGCCCCACACCCCACCATGAGGCTTTCTGCCACGGTGTGAACATTACCATGTTGGCTTAACTCAATGTCATGGCTCTTTTTTATTTCCCTCCTTTGAGAAACTGCTGAGATTTATAGATTGCCTATTCTGGTACGTTTTACTTTTGAATTCTAATAAAATGATCTTTCAGCTCCCATATAATCACTTCTTAAAGGCTTTTACTAATGAAATTAAGAACCCCAGGAATGACATCCCAATTTCCTTTTTACACTGTGGTGCCAATAAAGAGATGACCTAAAATTCTGGTGATAATGGCATATGTACAGTCTCACTTCTCACCCTACCCCAAGGGGAACAATACAGGAAGAAGTGAGGACAGAAAAAATAAACAAAGAATGACAGACAGTCATCACATAAATTCACAATTATCTTAGCATATTTGTCCAGGTCCTTCTATCTTTAGAGTCTCCACTGAGAAGAAAGGGGGAATTCTGATAGGCCTGCCTTTATATATTACTCAGTGCTTTTTAAACCCCTTCCCCAACTTGATCTTTTTACCTTGCAGTTTTTAACATTCTTTCTTTGTTCTGAACATTTAGTGTTTTGGTAATCACATCCCAAGGGGACTTCCTCATTTGGTCTAGTCCATTTGGTGTTCTGTATGCTCCCTGTACCTTGGTATGCATGTCCTTCTTTAGGTTTGGACATTTTCTTTTATGATTCTATTGAAAATATTTTTTGTGCCTTTGACCTGTATTTCTTCTCTTTCTTCTATTCCTATTATTTTTATATATGGTTTTTGTAGTGTCCCAGATTTCCTGGAAACCTACTTCTATCTAAGACATTAAAATCTATGGCCTTATACTGGAGACTAAACAGTCATTTTATATATATCAGTAACATGGCCAAGGCATTATGCACCAAAAGGGAAGGAACACTTCTAGAAAGATGGGTGGAACTTAAGCCATGCTGAAAGAGAGGGTTATAAAAATTTTCACTTTGATGAAATATTGTACTTTTCCTTCACCTATTACAACAATCTATCACAGGCTGTTACAGAGCACAGCCATGCTACTCTAAATTATCCTTCTTTCTTTTTTTGCTCTAAGCATGATTGACACAATGGTTTTTATTCTTTAGTATTTCTTCAATGCCCACTCCACACCATGGGGCTGTCTGCCACTGTGTGACTGATCATCCCCTTTCTGGCTTACCTGAAGTTCATGGCTTTTCCCCAAGACTTCTTGGGCCACAGATGGGAAAATACCAGACTCCTGATGACATATTAATGGATTTCCTGAAGGACTTCATGTCAGCATGATTTTGCAAGTGAAAACAGTACTGTACAATGAACCCCCTTGGAAATACTCTCAACAAATCCATTGATCTACATTGGAGTACATCTCTCTACACCTGATTACAACACAAATTGAAAAGTTAGATGCTCTCAAAGGAAAGATGCAAAACTTTTTCTAACTTCTGGCAGCTATTCCTTAGCATCCAACAAATTCATAAACATTATCATTATCATTAACAAGCAGAAGGTAAAAATTGTGATTTCCCCTGAGGACCAATGTTTCTTTTTTTTCTTCATTGGAGGTATCGCAAAGTCTCCATCCAAATACTGTCACTGACATCACAGATAACAAAGTAATGCACTCTCAGAGGGATGTTAGTCTAGATAAACAGTCCTTATATGAGTACTGGTACCCAGTGTTCATTCAGTCATCTGCAGAATGCTCCACTGAGTTATTGGAGAGGTAAGCATTTCCTTGGATCTGTCTCAGGGAAGAGAAGATCTTCAAATGGAAAAGTCAGAGCTGTATTTCTTCAGTAAATAGTTATCAGGTGTTTTTCATGCCTGTGAGCATCTCTAAAATTGCTGTACTGGACAGGTGGGATTCTTGTAACTGTAGATTTTGCTTATCATTCTCTTCTCCCTACTGCAACTTTTCTGAAGTCAACATCAATGGTCAGGAGAGTTGCTTTTTGTCTCTTCTTTACCTAATGATGTCAATGATTTCTTTATCCCAAGGAAATGTCTGATTCACAGCTTAGCACTTATCTGAAAATGACATTGAATGTGACATCTATGTATAGGGTGGCTGATTTTTAGCTGATGGATGGAGACTGACTGTTCCTCTGGAGAACAGTGTATGAAGTGAGTTGCAGAGTAAACAAGAGATTTCAAAGACTTGAGTTTCAAGAACATGAGTTTCCAAAGAATCTGTGTGTGCAAATGGTTTAACTGTGATGGTGCATCAACATATTTTGAGTTTGGCTAAGTGGAGCTGCTGTTGACTCACCAGCATCTCCACCTTCTGTTTCCTCATAAAAATAGTTAAGATACAGAAAACTGTGAATAAATGAAATGCTTTGGTCCCTGGGTATTTTTCCGTATGTAGTGTAAATTGAGTTCTTTGTATTTTGGAAATCAGCCCACTGTCAGATGTGGGGTTGGTGAAGATCTTTTTCCATTGTGTTGGCTGCTGTTTTTTTCTATTGACAGTGTCCTTTGCCTTGCAGAAACTTTACGGTTTCATGAGGTTCCATTTATTAATTGTAGATCTTGTCTGCATTATTAGTGTTATATTCAGGAAGTGATCTCCTGTGCCAATGTGTTCAAGGCTATTCCAGTCTTTCTTTTCTATCAGGTTCAGTGCAACTTGGTTTTGTTAAGGTCTTTGATCCACTATCCCTGGTTCATGAGCTAGCTATCTGGAGCCCATTACCTGTGGTGGGATGCCTCGATCAGCCTTGATGCAATGGGGAGGGCCTTGGTCCTGCCTCAACTGCATGTACCAGGATTTTGGAGTAGTGGATGGGGGCTGTTTGGTGGTATCACTTGTGTAGTGAGAAGAAAGATAAGAGATGATTTGTGGTTAGTATGTAAAATGAATAAAAATAATTACTTAAATTAAAAAAGCAGATCTTTGACTTTCTTGAACTTGACTTTTCTGTAGGGTGATAAATATGGGTCTATTTGCAATCTTCTACATACTGACATCCATTTAGATGAGCACTATTTGTTGAAGATGCTTTCTTTCTTTTTCTTTTTCTTTCTTTTCGATTGATTTATTTATCTATATGCAGTGTTCTGTCTGCACGTATCCCTGCAGGCCAGAAGAGGGCATCAGATCTCATTACAGATGGTTGGGAGCCACCATGTGGTTGATGGAAATTGAACTCAGGACCTTTGGAAGAGCAGCCAGTGCTCTTAACCTCTGAGCCATCTCTCCAGCCTAAGGGTCTTTTTTTTTTCCCTTCTGGAGCTGAGGACAGAACCCAGGGCCTTACACTTGCTAGGCAAGTGCTCTACCACTGAGCTAAATCCCCAGCCCTTCACTTTTTCTTTGTATAATTTTGTCTTATTTGTCAAAAATCAGGTGTCCATAGGTGTGTAGATTTACATATGAGTCTTTGATTTCATTGATCCAACTTTCTGTTTTTATGTCAGTATCATGTAGTTTTTATTGCTATATTCCTGTAGTAGAGCTTGAAATCAGGCATGATGATACCTCATGAAGTTCTTTCATGTCCACCATTGTTCTAGATTTCCTGGTTTTTTTGGTTTTCCATATGTAGTTGAGTATTGTTCGTTTGAGGTCTGTGAGGACTTGTATAGAAATTTTAATGGAGATTCCATTGACTCTGTAGATAGCTTTTGGTAGTATGTCCTTTTTACATGTTAATCCTATCATTCCATGAGCATGTGAGATCTTCCTATCTTCTCCAGTTTTGTTTCTTTAAAACCTTGAAGTTCTTGCCATATAAGTCTTTTACTTGTTTAGAGGTACACCAAGTTGTTTTTATTATTCATGACTATTTTTTTGTGACTATTTTGAAAAGTGTTGTTTCCTTGATTTCTTCCTTAGCATGTTTATCATTTTATTTTATTTTATTTTATTTTATTTTATTTTATTTTATTTTATTTTATAATTCAACTTAATTGTACACATCAGCCAAGGATTCCCCAGTCCTCTCCCTGCTGCCCCTGCCTCTGCCTTCCCCCACGCACCTCCCCCCCCCATTCCCATCTCCTCCAGGGCAAAGACTCCCCTGGGGATTCAGCTCAACCTGGTATATAGGAGAACTTCTGATTTTTTTGAGTTTTTCTTGTACCCAGTCATTTCACTAAAGGTGCTTATCCACTGAAGTAGTTCTGTCATAAAACTTTTAGGGATGCTTCGGTGTATATATAGATATTTATGTGTAAATCGAGGTTCATATTTGTGATCAGAAAACGGGTTATTTTTTGAAATATTTTGTATTCTATCACTTTCATCTGAATAAAATTTTCTCAAAAGCTGATGGGTTCTTTTTTTCTACTGACTTTAATTACATGATTTTATAAGTTATAAATTTCTATTCTTGTCCTTTTAAAGATATGGTAATTTTACTTTATGCATCTAGTGTTTAGCTGCCTGTATGTCTGGCACCACATTTGTGCAGTGCCACAAAAGCCATGAGAGGGCATTCCATTTGGGGAACTGATATTACAGATCAAAATGAACAACCAAGTGGGTGCTGAATTTGAACATGAGTCTTGTGAAGAGCCATCTCTCCAACCTCCAATTTGTAATTCTTAACACATTTGGTCCCCAGTGAACAAAGAATTTCATTTCTTCATAATTTTCTGTATCTTAACTATTTTCGTGAGGAAGAAAGAGGCTGGACATGCGGGTGAGTCAACACCAGCTTCCCTTAGCCACACTCAAAATATGTTGATGCACCATCACAGTTAAACCATTTGCACAGACAGATTCTCTTGAAACTTATGTCCTTGAAACTCATGTATCTGCAAGCTCTTGTTTAGTCTGCAACTCACTTCATACACTGTTTCCAGAGGAACAGTCAGTCTCCATCCATCAGCTAAAAATCAGCCATCCTATACTAGATGTCACATTCAATGTCATTTTCAGATAAGTGCTAAGCTGTGAAACAGACATTTCCTTGGGATGAAGAAATCATTGTATTAAGAGGGAAGATGCTGCATTGGATGCAAAACTATGTTCCTATGTTCATTGTTCATATGCCCTTCTGTATTATCATCAGTGTCATGTTGACTAAGAAAGGTACAGCTGTATTACTTATACATTTCCATCATGAGGTGAGGGAAAGGACATGAAGTTCAAAGTAATGGTCTCAGTTGTCTATGCAGTGTTCTCCAGGACAAGCTCCTGTACAGTGATACAATCGTGTCTCCCTTCATAGAAGAAGTAAAGAAGCAAATTATCCATTATGCACAGATGATAGAGAAGTGTAGTGAAAACAGCAGTGTTCTTGGTCATCACTCCTGTCTGCACAGAAGTCCTCTCCATGTCCCCTCAGAGTAAAGCTTTAAAAACCACCGAGGAACTGGCTCTTCAGATGTTCCTGCTTTTCCAGGTTGGGATTGGGACTCTGGCCAACACTCTTCTGTTTGTCCACAATTTCTCTCCCATCTTCAGGGGCTCTCGACTGAGACCCACACAGGTTATTGTCACCAACCTAGCTGTGACCAATGCCTTCCTTCTCCTTGTCACTGCATTTCCAACCAACATGATGGTTTTTGTTCCAAGGAAACCTGCAACTAGCATGCAATGCAAAATTGAGTTCTTCATTCGCATGGTGGCTCGAAGCACAAACATGTGCTCCACCAGTGCCCTGAGCATCCATCAGTTTGTCACTCTTGTTCCTGGTCACTGGGGTAGGCTGATGCTCCGAGGAAGAACCCCTGATGTCCTGAGTTATTCTTGTTACACTTGTTGGTTGTTCAGTTTCTTAAATAATTTCTACATTCCAATGAAAGTCAGTGGTCCACAGAGCACAGGCAATGACACTAACAATAACAGTAAGTTTCTCTGTTCCACATCTGGTTTTGGTGTAGGTTTCATCTTCTTGCATTTTGCCCACGATGCCACATTCATCAGCATCATGGCCTGGACCAGTGTCTCCATGGTGCTTCTCCTCCATAGACATCACCAGCGAACACAGCACATCCTCACTCCCAATCAGAACCATAGAGGCCATGCTGAGACCAGAGCAGCCCAAACTGTCCTGATGGTGGTGGTCACCTTTGTTGCCCTGTACCTCCTAAATTTCATTTGTCTCATCTTTCACACTGTTTTAACAGACTGGGGTCTCTTGTTGAGGCATGTAGGTGGAGCTTTGACTGCAGGTTTCCCTACTATTTCTCCCTTCCTGTTGATCTTTAGGGATCCTAAGGATCCTTGTTCTGTGCTCTTCAACTGCTGAAAACCACATTCAAATGGCCAAACATAGAAAACAGCTTTATCAACAGACATAGACACTCTATAGTAAATAATGTTTTGAAAAATCCATCTTTACCAAAGGGGCACTGTGACTCACTACAGGCTTCCCAGGGCAAGTTTAGCCAGGAGAATTGTAACATAATTAATGGTATATTCCAGAGCTATGGAGTGAGATACTGGATAACCTCTGATATAGAGCCGCAGTCTCATAAATCTCTAACCACCTCCAACCATAAAGAAAGTGGAACAAAGAAAGAGAGAAAGGAAGGAAGGAAGGAAGGAAGGAAGGAAGGAAGGAAGGAAGGAAGAGCCAGTTTTGATGTAACTTTCCTCTTAATTTATGTAGTCACTTGTTAGTCCCAATGGATTAGAGGATCCCATGTACCTCAATGGTTCCATGTACTGGATAATCTTTACTTTACCAGTGGTACTGTGCAAACATATCCAGCTTGTCTTGTGGAGAGTTTATACAAATGTTATCTCATGTAAACAACGCTAATAACATATTGTTGTCAAAGGACCGATGTAAATTTTAAAGTTGAAAACAGAGATTTGTACTTATCCTGGACACATTCAAGGTCCCTGAACAATAAATATATGTTCTCCTAGTCTTTTGTGTTTTTGTTTCCCATGTATTTATCTGAAATGAGGCCATGTTGGATAGGGAGAGGATTGTGCATTGATATGCTTCTAACATATCCAGGTAAATGTTCTTTAATTTTGCCTAAGGAAATGTTCCTGTGGGTATGAATATCAGTAAAGACGTGGAAGCTTCATTTCTGGGGTTTATGACGTGACTTTTTATACTTCATCACTGAGAATCAAAATGAAGAGCCTAGTTTCCTATGAAGTCTTATAGGACTTCATCTTCCCCTGATTATTCTCTCGTCCTCCTGATAGTGTATGCTATGGTCTGATTTCAGCACATTTTATCATTCTTAATGCTACTGTTTTGAATTATTGGTGAGTCTTTTGGGAATTGAGGGTGACCCACAGAATAATCATTTTCTAGTTAGACTATCTAGTTAGATCAATATCTTTTTTGTATATTTAAGAATGATGGCACTCCTTTAATTCCAGCACTCGGGAGGCAGAGCCAGGCAGATCTTTGTGAGTTCAAGGCCAGCCTGGTCTACCAAGTGAGTTCAAGGAAAGGTGCAAAGCTACACAGAGAAACCCTCTCTCGAAAAACCTAAAAAAGGGTTGGGGATTTAGCTCAGTGGTAGAGCACAAGGCCCTGGATTCAATCCTCAGCTAAAAAAAAAAATGATGTAATAGAGCCTTGAGGCAGAGGGAGGGGCTTTGACCTGCCTCTACCAAAAGGACCTAGCTCTGCTGACTCCCCATGGGAGGCCTCACCTTTTTGTAAGAGTGAATGAAGAGTGGGTAGTTGAGGGAAGGCTGGTGGGCTGGAAGGAGAGAAGAGGAAAATCTGTAACTGGTATGTAAAATGAATAAAAATTCATTTCAAAAAAGAAAAGAGAAAAAATTTAGCCAGAATGTCAAACCTGAAATAAAATAAACTGCAACTAATTAAAATAATGATGTGATGAATCTTTCTCACCTCCAATATACTCTATGATGCTATAGGAATCTCTCAGCAGCAGCAACCATGAACAGACAAGGAAGAATGCATCTCCACCCTCAAATCTAAACCCTGAAGATAAGATATTATGCTGTGTGTGGTGTCGATTCATTTGTTGGCTACATAGGATTATGTATAGCTCTCTCTCTCCTTCTCCTTCTCCTTCTCCTTCTCCTTCACCTCCTGCTCCTGCTCCTTCTCCTTCTCCTCCTCCTCCTCCTCCTCCTCCTCCTCCTCCTCCTCCTTCTTCTTCTTTCTCTTTTTCTCTGTCTGTCTGTCTGTATCTCTCTCTCTCTCTCTCTCTCTCTCTCTCTCTCTCTCTCCATCTTCTTTTGATGAAGCATAAGAAATCTTAGTGATTCTCATGTGATTTGTGTCCAGCCTGCCATTCTGCACTCAACTCATGTCTTCTCTCCAGCATCTACCATGAGTCCCTATGCCTAGTGAGAACATTTCCTGGACTATACAAGGCAGAAAATATTGCTGTCTGACATCGTTGTCATTGAGGTCTCCTAGGAAACATCTGAAGCCTTGAAATTTTATATTATGCATTCTAGGAATGTTAATTTATTTCATTATGCTATATATGCTGTTTTAGGGTAAACTTTCTTTTTTATTATCTTGCTAATTTTATCATGTTTCATCATGTGAAGGAAAGATATGAAATGAAAAGGAAACAGGATGTAGAAAAAAGATAATGATGGAAAGATGTAAGAAAGGAAATATTCTAGCAAAGAAGTATTTGTGTATAAAGATTAAGATGGCATATTGTTTCCCCAGCATCAGTTAGAAAGTTGGAAATCCTTACCAAGACTAAGTACAGCATGAACTGAATGTGAAAGATGAGATGTCCATATGGCACCAGTGATTGAATTTCTAAGCTCAAAACTCAACACACTGAAGTCATTGGAGTTCTCTGAGAGTAATGATCTACCCTTGGTATTTCAAGTTCTGTTTTAAAGGAACAAAAAGCCATCCAGTCAGTGTGTATTAAAAAGTGTTAGCTTCTGCCCCAGCTCTATATAAATATTATGAAGGAGAGAATAATACCAGACTTGGCTGGAGATATGGCTGAGCAGTTCAGTGAGTTGTTCTTCTTACAGAAAACCAACATTCAGTTCAGAGGGCCTATGTGATGACTCACAGCCATCTGTGGTTCCAGTTCCATAGATTCGGTGTCCACTTTTGGCCACTCAGGGTACTAGGCATGCATGTGTTCACAGACATACAGTCAAGCAAACATTCATAAATGTAAAATAACAATAATTTAACAAATACCAGACTGATACAAGTGCCCTCCTGGTTTCTCAATAAGGACATTGGCAAGCCTATACTGCTGTGGACAGCAGGATTAAGAGGGGTGATCCTCCAAGGTCAACTAACTCCTGGAGGAACATGGAGCATCTCATAAATATCCTGCAGCCTTGTTAAGTCACCTACCCCCTAGTTCAGGGAAGCCATGGAGGGAGACCCTAATAGGTAGACTCTAACCAATGTCCTATCTACAAAGTTGACATTCAAGATAGAGGAGAATTTCCCTCCATGATCCCAAGCAAAGCCATGATCCAGCAAGTGCTTTGACACATTCTCACCTAGATGGATCATCTTGTAGAAGAAAGGCTAAAATCACTAGAGGTTCCTCAAGACCAATTGATTCCTGAGGAAAATATCTTCAAGTAGTCTTGTTCTTCAAGAAGTAAAGGGTTAACTTTATCCCCGGTATAGCTTCAATACCCGAAAAGAAACTGTAACAAAAGACTAAGATATTTTTCTTTTAATCTCAAATGATTTTCTTCTTTTGTACAACCTTTCATGATCGAATGGCAGAGTGTGCCAAACTATACCAATCCCTGAGACATGCTGTAGACATCCCATTCTGGTTTGGGACCTTCCCAAATAGTTTGCTACTGATTTTATACACACACACACACACACACACACACACACACACACACACACACACACAATCAAGCACATATTCTGAGATCTGTTATCCAGTGTTCCCCAGTTTATTCCTTGGAGCTTCTAGAATACAGTGCATGCCTGACATCCACCATCTTGGATCTTCTGACAATGGTTTCCTAGAGGTGAATTTTTCCTCTTTTGTCATCAACTACTCTCTGCCTGCACAGCATCTTTGTGGACTCTCATTATCTTACTTTCATGCTGCTGTGGTTTGGATAAGGTGCACCTTATAGTCCCCACCATTTTAATATTAGCTTTCCAGGTGGTTGTGGTTTGTAAAGGATTAAGATGTTTGTCCTTTTTGGTGGAGGTTTATCACCGGGGCCAAGGTTAATGTATAAAGTTTCTGCTGTGGATTATTGATTGATAAATAAAACGCTGATTGGCCAGTAGCCAGGCAGGAAGTAGAGGTGGGACAAAGAGAGAGGAGAAGTCTGCAAAGTGGAAAGCTAAGGAAAGGCGATACCAGCCTGCCTTCCAGAAAGCAGCATGTAAGGCAGCAGGTAAAACCACAGAACACATGGCAACATATAGATTAACAGAAATGGGCTGAGTTTAAGTGTAAGAGCTAGACAATGGTAGGCCTGAGCTAATAGCAGAGCAGTTTAATTAATGAGTTTCTAAGTAATTATTTTGTAAGTAGTTGTTCAGTCCGTGGGGCTGGACAGTACTGGAGAAAACTCCAGTTACAAGTTTCTTTAGACTTTGAATGCCTCTCACCATCCCAAGTTCACTTTCTTCCCACTTCTTGGGTATCAAGATGTGAACTCTCAGCTTTCCCTGCCATCATTCCTCCATTCTACCATCATAGTCTCAAACACTCTGAATTCATTAGCCAAGGTAGCCACTTCTTTTAATTGGGATCCTTGGCCATGGTGTCTTGTATTATTGTATGTACACATGTGCACATGTGCCATGATATTGGTGTGAATGAAGAGAACAACTTGAGTTGTCAATTTCTCCTCATACAATATAAATCTGAGAATATCACTTAGGCTGTCAGTTTTCAGTCCACACAGTAGTTCTGTTTTCACCTTTTAAAGAAATTTCCGCTATGGATCTCCACTGATATGAATTGTAATAGCTGAATAAATTCCAGTTGGCTAGGGAGTGCACAGTCTTTAACCTTACAGTAAAGGTTCACAGATTGGTTGGTACTACAAACAGTAATTCACATGGCATCTGATATTGGTAAAGTAGACAGTAAACACTAGCGTGGAGGTTCATGTGTCTGTCATGTGACAGCCCATAGATACCCTGACAGATTGCAGCAGGACTTTGGAGGGGAGTGATAACATAGAAAATTGGTTCCTAGACCTATGACCTTCCACTGAATTGCTAAGTGTCCCTGGGTGGCTCTAAGAAATATGGATTTATAAAGGATATCCAGAACCATGTCCCAGATGCTGACTTCACTCTGTTCCAGTTACTACCCCAGGATGTCTGATCAGTTTGAAGAACTCCTTATGGATTGTCTCACCAAGTGCCAGACCCTGCTTGCTATAATTTTGAACAACCTGTCACTGGGGCAATAGAAGCAACACTATCTATGGGGGTGTCTGACAGAAATGTGAACTCACAGGTACTGTTGATACAAGCGGAAACCCTGAGAGTGAGCACCCAGCTTAAAATTCCAGCATGGACAGCCAATGGAGAAGGGATGTCCCAACACAATTTGAATGTGGTTGGTGGAAGATGGTGGGGATGTAGAGACATATTTTTGTTGTGAGATAAGACCTGGCAGTGTCCCCATGTCATAGTGCATGACCCCAAATCCATAAACCTGTGGGTAGCACTATTGGACTTTTGGAGTAATTAAAATGAAAGAAGACTTGAATAAAGAGATGAAACGTATTAGAAGGAACAGAGAATTGCTGGCAGAGCCTTAGGATGTGTATGATGTAGTTTTAGTAAAATAATCCTGAATAGACAACCCCTCACCAGGGTTTTGTAGCCCTCTTGTGATTATTCCCCAGGAATATCTATACGAGGTGGAGGGAGGAACACTACTGTGAACCAAAGATGAGAGACAGTCCTTCCTTTACTGGTGGGAATAGGACTTACCATCTCCCTTACATCTTATGGAGCGACAACAACTGCCATCACCCAGACACATCCTCTGACTAGAGATTCAGACATAGACTTGATCAGACAATGGCATCTACAGCTGAGAGCCTCCTGTCACTCCACAGACAGATGAACTCTCTTGCTGGGGTTATGCTCCATAATAGAAGAACACTAGACATTATAACTGCAGAACATGGGGAGACTTGCTTGGTATTCAGGGAAGAATGTGGCTTCTATATAAACAAATCGGATGTTAAAACTAATGATAACATCCTCAAAATACTCCTCAAAGACCTGCTCTAAAAATTCCAGCCATAGAACAAATTAGCTGGTTCCATTCCTGCTCATTTTCTTGGCTCCCACCCTCTATCAGTCCTCTGATTATGCTGTTTTATTTGGATGCTTGCCCCTGCCATATTTATTGAGTCTGGTGACAGATCATCAACATTGCTAAAATCACCAACGATCAGGTCATGGTTTACTACCAGACCCTGGACCCTTCTGACACAGGTGACAGATTCCTCATGGTTTACAATGATGCCTCTCCATTAATAACTAAAAACAGGAAGATGTTGGAAGCATGGCTGGCTGGTTAAGGTCACAGCCTTCCATAAGTGTAGCAGCTTTATCTACAAGCTGAGCAAAATGGAGCTACCTCCCTCTAGCAGAACTTCCTACTCTCTATGTAGCCTTACCTTAGCTTCCACCCAAGCCTGGAAAACTGACCTAATCCAAAAGCTATCTCTGAAACCAAATGCCTGATTCATCTTTAACTTAGTCCTTGGCACAGATCCCCACTAAGAAGACTTGTACGAGGAGCTCTGCTATATGACTCTACTGCCACATACTAAGCCTTGTGATAGGGGTGTGTGTGTGTGCCCATTAATGCCAATTAGGGTTTGCCCCTAAGCTCTCCAGTCCTATACATTCCTTATACTCTGGAATAAAATTGAACTTATTCCCTGAAATTTGTCTCCCAAAGAGCTATCTGCATTCCTGCTCATGGGTCATCAAAGATTTCTGTTGCCCCATCTGCCTCTTTCCCCTCTCCATCTGGTGGCCAACAGGCCCAGAGGGAGAGGACCCCCACAAATGTCATTGTCTTTTCCTTTGTATCTTTGTTCTAGTTAGATGTTTCATAATTCCTGGAATAATGACGAGGGATAATTGTTGTACAAAAAATTAGAGTGACATAGAAGGTAATTAAAGAAAAACACATTGTATCCAACACAAAGAACGTCTGGCTTGACTGGAGATTCAACATTCACAGCACACGGGGCAATCACCTGGCCAGGAGATTATGCCCCAAGAGGAAGGACCACCCCTAAAGATGGGCTCACCTAAGCCATGCTGAAGAAGAAATTTGTAAAAGAATTTTACTTTGATGAAATATTGTACTTTTCCTTCATATATTCCCACACCCTAGCAAGGTTCCTACAGAACACAGCCATGCTTCTATGAATTACCCTTCCTTCTTTGCTCTAAGCATGAATGCCATAATGGTTTATATTCTTTAGTGCTTCTTCAAGACCCATTTTCTGCCACTGTGTAACTCATCTCAGTTCTGGCCTGCCTCAAGTTCATGGCTCTTTCCCAACACTTGTTGGGCCACAGGTGGGAAAATACCAGACTCCTGATGACATGTTGATGGTCTTCCAGAAGAATCTCATGCCAGTATGATTTTGAAAGTGTGAAACTGTAGTGTACAATATGTCCCATTGGAAGTACATTCCACAAATCCCTTAATGGACACTGGAATGCACCTCTCTACCTCTGATGACAACACAAATTGAAAACCTAGATGCTCCCAACGGAAACATGGGAAACTTTTTCTAACTTCTGACAGCTATTCCTTAGCATACAACAAGTCATAAACATTATCATCAACAATGTAAAAATTGTGATTTGCCTGCAGGACCAATTTTTTTCTCCTTTATTGGAGGTATCACAAAGTCTCCATGCAAACACTGTCACTGACACCATAGATGACAAAGTAATGCACTCTCTGAGAGATGTTAGTCTAGTAAACAGTCCTTTTATGAGCACTGGTAATCTGTGTTTATTCAGGCACTTGCACTATGTTCCATGAAAAATATTGGAGAGGTAAGCCTTTTTGCTACCTCTCTCAGGGAAGAGAAGATCCTAAAATCGAGAATAAATAAGAGCTGTGTTTCTTCAGTGAGTGTTCAGGAGCTGGCCTTCATCTCTGTGAACAATCTATCCTTGCTGTGTCTGGACAGGTGGGATTCTTGTAACTGTAGAGGTCTGCTTAACATTCCCTTCTCCCTACTGCAACTCTTCTGAAGTCAACATCAATGGCTAGGAGAGTTGCTTTTTGTCTCTTCTTTACCTAATGATTTCAATGATTTCTTCATCACAAGGAAATGTTTTTTCATAGCTGAAAACTTAGTTGAAAATGACATTGAGGAGACTGCCTGCCAGCACCCGACTGGACTAAGAGGTGAGTCTTTATCCTCATAACCTAACACCCCAGCCCCTAGGCTTTGGGCCCAGGGGCATAACCCTGCACCCTTACATCGCCACACATTGCAGTTCCAGTTTCAGTCCAGTTGTCAGGCAGACCTCCTGTACACAGGATAGACCACCACCATCCCCATCAGACCCTGAACCCCAACCCCCACCTCCTCCAAATACCACCCACCCTCTGAGACTGCCGCTGTTTCCTCAGACAGAGCCTGCCAGCACCCAATTGGACTAAGATGCCAGTTGGTAGGCAGACATCCTACAGACAGGTCAGACTACCACCATCTACCACACAGTAAGACTGCAGATACTCCCTGAGACAGAGCCAACTAGCGTCAGTTGGACTAAGAGCTGCTCCCTAAGACAAGCAGTCCATTAGCATCGACTAGACTAAGAGCTCCTACTGGATCAAGAATATCAATCAGACCAAGAGAGGCTGCCTCAGGCACAGACACTGCTTGCACCAAGTGGAGAAAGAGAAGGGTAGACGCCAGTGCAAAAATACAGTCAACAACATAAAAACAAATATGGCTCCGTCAGAACCTACATCAGCAGGACCTGAACATCCCAACACAGAAGAAACAGAAGATATCTACCATAAAATGACTTTAAGAAGATATTAGAGATCTTAAAAGAGGAAATGAAAAATTCCCTTAAAGAAATTGAGGAAAAGTCAAACAAAAAATGGGAAGAAACCAGTAAATCCCTTGAAAGCCAAGAGAAAGCAATTAATCAAGTGAGGGAAACAGTTCAAGATTTCAAAACTGAAATGGAGTCAATAAAGAAGACACAAACTGAGGTAATGCTGGAAGTGGAAAATCTGAGTAAACGAACAGAAACTACAGATGCAAGTATAACCAACAGAATGCAGGAGATGGAAGAGCTGATCTCTGGCATTGAAGATATGGTAGAAGAAATAGGTTCATCAGTCAAAGAAAACACTAAAACCAACATTGTCATGACCCAAGGTGTCCAGGAAATTTGGGATACCATGAAAAGACCAAACCTAAGAATAACAGGGATAGAAGGAGAAGAATACCAACTCAAATGCACAGAAAATATATCCAACAAAATCATAGAAGAAGACTTTCCCAACATAAAGAATGAAATGCCTATAAAAATACAAGATGGTTACCGAACACCAAATAGACTGGATTAAAAAAAAGTCCCCTTTCCACATAATAATCAAAACACTAAACATACAGAATAAAGAAAAAATATTAAGAGCTACAAAGGAAAAAGGCCAAGTAACATATAAAAGCAGACCCATAAGAATAACACCAGACTTCTTAACAGAGAAGCCAGAAGGTTCTGCATAGATGTTACACAGATACTAATAGACCATGGATGCCTATTCAGACTATTGTACCCAGCAAAACTCTCAATCAACATAGACAGAGTAAACAAAATATTCCATGATAAAACCAGATTTAATCAATATCTCTTCACAAATCCAGCTCTACAGAAAACACCAAAGTCCAACCTAAGGAAGTTAGACACTCCCATGAAAACATAGGCAATAGATAGTGCCATACCAACTAATACCAAAGAAGGGAAATACAACACTACCACCAAAAAATAACAGGAATTAACGACAACTAGTCATTAACATCCATCAATATCAATGGTCTCAATTCACCTATAAAAAGACACAGGCTAACAGAATGGATATGAAAACAAGATCCATTCATTTGCTGCATACAAGAAACACACCTCAACTTCAAAGACAGACACCACCTCAGAATAAAAGGCTGAGAAAAGACATTCCAATCAAATAGATTTAAGAAGCAAGCTGGTATAGCTATCCTAATATCTAATAAAGTATACTTCAAACTGAAATCAATTGAAAGAGATCAGGTAGAACACTACATATTTATCACAGGGAAAATCTGACAAGTTGAAATCTCAATTCTGAATAATTATGCCCCAAATACAATTGCACCAACATTAATAAAAGAAACCTTACTGAAGCTTAAATCACACATCAAACCCCATACACTAGTATTGGAAGACTTCAACACCACACTTTCACCAATGGACAGGTCTGCCAGACAGAAACTTAACAGAGAAATAAGGGAACTAACAGTCATTATGACTCAGATAGACTTAATAGATATATACAGAATATTCCACCCTAACACAAAAGAATATACCTTCTCAGCACCCCATGGAACCTTCTCCAAAACTGACCACATGCTTGGTCACAAAGCAAATCTCAACAGATACAAAAAAATGGAAATAACATCCTGTGTTTTATCAGACCACTTTGGCTTAAAGTTAGTCTTCAACAACACAAAAATTACAGAAAGCCTACAATATCATGGAAACTGAATAATGCCCAATTGAATCACCAATGGGTCAAGGAAGAAATAAAGGAAGAAATTAAAGATTTCCTATAATTCAATGAAAATTAATGTACAACATACCCAAACTTATGGGACACCATGAAAGCAGTGCTAAGAGGAAAATTCATAGCTCTAAATGACCACATAAAGAAGTTGGAGAAATCTCACACTAGTGACTTAACAGCATAAATGAAATCTCTAGACATGAAGGAGCAGCAAACTCACCCAGGAGAAACAGAAAATAATCAAATTGACGACTGAATTAATAAAATAGAAACAAAGAGAACAATACAAAGAATCAATGAAAAAAAGACTTGGTTCTTTGAGAAAATCAACAAGATAGATACGCCCTTATCCAAATTAACCAAAAAGCAGAGAGAGAGCGCATCCAAATTAACAAAATCAGAAATGAAAAGGGGGACATAACAACAGACAATGAGGAAATCCAGAGAATCATCAGGTCATACTTCAAAAACCTGTACTCCACAAAATTGAAAAATCTAAAATAAATGGACAATTTTCTGGATAGGCACCCCATACCAAAGTTAAATCAAGACCAGATAAAATATTTAAATAGCTCAATAACAAGTAAGGAAATAGAAATGGTCATTAAAAGTCTTCCAAGAAAAAAACAAAACAAAACAAAACAAAAACAGTCCAGGACCTGTTGGTTTCAATGCAGAATTCTACCAGATTTTCAAAGAAGAGCTAATATCAATACTCCTCAAATTGTTCCACACAATAGAAACAGAAGAAATATTACCAAATTCTTTTTATGAGGCTACCCTGATACCCAATGCACACAAGATGCAACAAAGAAAGAGCATTACAGACCAATCTTCCTCATGAACATTGATGCAAAAATACTGGCCAAGAAAATCCAGGAACACATTAAAAAATTATTCAGCATGACGAAGTAGGCTTCATTCTAGGGATGCAAGGATGGTTCAACATATGAAAATCTGCCAATGTAATACACCATATCAACAAACTGAAAGAAAAAAACCACATGATCATCTCATTGGATGCTGAAAAAGCCTTTGATAATATCCAACACCCCTTCATGATAAAAGTTCTAGAGAGATCAGGAATACAAGGAACATACCTAAACATAATATGGTAATTTACAGCAAGCCAACAGCCAACAACAAATTAAATGGAGAGAAACTCAAAGCGATTCCACTAACATCAGAAACAAGGCAAGGTTGTCCACTCTCCCCATACTTATTCAATATAGTACTAGAAGTTCTAGCTAGAGCAATAAGACAACAAAAGGAGATTAAGAGGATACAAATTGGAAAAGAAGAAGTCAAACTTTCATTATTTGCAGACGATCTAATAGTATACATAAGTGACGCCAAAAATTCTACCAGGGAACTCCTACAACTGATAAACTCCTTCAGTAAGGTTGCAGGATACAAGATAAACTAAAAAAAAATCAATAGCCCTCCTATATACAAATGAAAAAGGGGCTGAGAAAGAAATCAGAGAATCATCACCCTTTATAATAGCCACAAATAATATAAAATACCTAGTGGTAAATCTAACTAAGCAAATGAAAGACCTGAATGATAAGAACTTTAAGTCTCTGAAGAAAGAAATTGAAGAAGTTATCAGAAAATAGAAAGATCCCCCATGCTCATGGATAGGTAGAATCAACATAGTAAAAATTGCAATCTTACCAAAAGCAATCTACAGATTCAATGCAATACCCATCAAAGTCCCAACACAATTCTTCACAGACTTGAAAAGAATAATACTAAACTTTAAATGGAAAAACAAAAAACCTAGGATAGCTAAAAGAATCCTGTATAATAAAGCAATCTCTGGAGGCATCATGATCCCTGACCTTAAGCTCTACTATAGCGCTATAGTAAAAAAAAAAACCCAGCTTGGTACTGGCATAAAAACAAAAATGTGTCTCTCAGTGTCTGTGCTACTGGTGTTATATTTAGAAAGTGATCTCCAATGCCAATGCGTTCAAGAGTACTTCCTACTTTCTCTTCTATCAGGTTCAGAGTAACTGAATTTATGTTGAGGTCTTTGATCCACTTGGACTTAAGTTTTGTGCATGATGACGGATATGGGTCTTCAATTTGATTCCATTGGTCCACATGTCGAATTGAAGACTCTGACATTAACCCACACACCTATGAACATATAATTTTTGACAAAGAACCCAAAAATGTACAATGGAAAAAAGAAAGCATCTTCAACAAATGGTGCTGGCATAACTGGATGTCAATGTGTAGAAGGCTGCAAATAGATCCATATCTGTCACTGTGCACAAAACTTAAATCCAAGTGAATCAAAGACCTCAACATAAATCCAGCTACTCTGAACCTGATAGAAGAGAAAGTAGGAAGTACTCTTGAACACATTGGCACCAGAGATCACTTTCTAAATATAACACCAGTAGCACAGACACTGAGAGAAACAATCAATCAATGGGACCTGTTGAAACTGAGAAGCTTTTGTAGAGCAAAGGACACGGTCAACAAGACAAAGCGACAGCCTACAGAATGGGTAAAGGTCTTCACCAACCCCACATCTGACAGAGGGCTGATATCTAGAATATATAAAGAACTCCAGAAATTAGACATCAAAATGCCAAACAGTCCAATTAAGAAATGGGCTATAGAACTAAACAGAGAATTCTCCACAGAGGAAATTCAAATGGCTAAAAACATTTAAGGAATTGCCCAACATCCCTAATTATCCGGGAAATGTAAATCAAAACAACTCTGAGATACCACTTTACACCTGTCAGAGTGGCTAAGATCAAAAACACAGAAGACAGCTTATGCTGGAGAGGATGTGGAGCAAGGGGAACTCTCCTCCACTGCTGGTGGGAATGCAAGCTTGTACAGCCACTTTGGAAATCAATATGGCACTTCCTTAGAAAATTGGGAATCCATCTCCCCCAAGACCCAGCTGTAGCACTCTTGGGCATATACCCAAGGAATGCTCAATCATACCACAAGGGAATTTGCTTAGCTATGTTCATATCAGCTTTGTTTGTAATAACCAGAACCTGAAAACAACCTAGATGCCCTTCAACTGAAGAATGGATAAAGAAAATATGGTACATATACACAATGGAGTACTACTCAGCAGAGAAAAACAATGACATCATGAGGTTTGCAGGCAAATGGATGGATCTAGAAAAATTCATCCTGAGTGAGGTAACCCAGACTCAGAAGGACAAACATGGTATGTACTCACTCATAGGAGGATACTAGATGTAAAACAAAGATAACTAGACTGCTACACAACTCCAGGGAGGCTACCTAGAAAATGGGACTCTAGGAAAGACACAGGGATCACCCAATGACAGAGAAATGGATAAGATCTACATGAACAACCTGGACGACAGTGGGAGTAATGAAGCGCAAGATTTGAGGGAAAGAAAGCTTAGGGGATCAGGAGATCCCAGCTGGATCAAGAACAGAAAGGGAGAATGAAGAATAACAGACCATGATAAATGAAGACCACATGAGAACAGGAATAGGTAGAGTGCTCAAGAGGTCCCCAGAAGTCCACAATGATATATCCTCTGTAGACTGCTGTCAATGGTGGAGAGAAAGCCTGATCTGACCTAGTCTGGTGTTCAGATGGCTAAACACCCTAACAGTCGTGCTGCAACTCTAATCCAATAACTGATGGAAGTGGATGCAGAGATCCTCAGCGAGGCCCCAGGTGGAGCTCCAGGTATCCAATTGTTGAGAAAGAAGAGGGACTGTAAGAGCGTGAATTGTTGAGCACAAGATTGGAAAAAGCACCAGGACAAATAGCCAATTGAATGGAAGCACATGCATTATGAACCAAGGGATGTGGCGCCCCCAGCTGGATCAGGCCCTCTGGATAAGTGAGATAATTGAATAGCTTGAACTGTTTGGGAGGCATCCAGGCTATGGGACCAGGACCTGTCCTTAGTGCATGAGCTGGCTGTTTGGAACCTTGGGCTTACACAGGGCCTAGAAGGAGGAGACTGGACCTGCCTGTACTGAATCCACCATGTTTAAATCAATCCCCAGGGGAGTCTTGGCCCTGGAGGAGATGGGAATGGAACTGAGGGAATAGGGGGAAGTTGGGGTTGAGGGCAGGAGGGGGGAGGACAGGGGAACCCATGGCTGATGTGTAAAATTAAAACACAAATATTATTAAGAATAAAAAGAAAAAAAAACAAAATGTGGACCAATGGAATCCAATTGAAGACTCTTACATTAATCCACACACATATGAACATAGAAATTTTGACAAAGAAGCCAAAACAGTACCATGGAATAAAGAAAGCATCTTCAACAAATGGTGCTGGCATAACTGGATGTCAACATGCAGAAGATTGCAAATAGGTCCATATCTGTTGCCATGCACAAAACTCAAGTCTAAGTGGATCAAAGACTTCAACATAAATCCAGTTACACTGAACTTAATAGAAGAAAAAGTAGGAAGTAGTCTTGAACGAACTGGCACAGGAGACCACTTCCTAAATATAACACCAGTAGCACAGATACTGACAGTGACAATTAATAAATGAGACCTCCTGAAACTGAGAAGCTTTTGTAGGGCAAAGGACATGATCAATAAGACAAAACAACAGCCTACAGAATGGGAAAAGGTCTTCACCAACCCACATCTGACAGAGGGCTGATCTCCAGAATATGTAAAGAACTCAAGAAACTAGACATCAAAATACCTAATAGTTCAATTTAAAAATGGCCTTTAGAGCTAAACATAAAATTCTCAATAGAAGAATCTCAAATGGCTGAAAGGCATTGAAGAAATTGCTCAGCATCCTTAGTCATCAGGGAAATGCAAATCAAAACAACTCTGAGATACCATTTTACACCTGTCAGAATGGCTAAGATAAAAAAAAAACTCTGAAGACAGCTTATGTTGGAGAGGATGTGGAGAAAGGGGAACAGTCTTCTACTGTTGGTAGCAATGCAAACTCGTACAGCCCCTCTGGAAGTCAGCACGGCATTTTCTCAGAAAATTGGGAATAAATCTTCCTCAAGGCCCAGTTATACTACTCTTAGGCATATACCTAAGGAATGCTCAATCATACCACAAGGGCACATGCTTAGCTATGTTCATAGCAGCATTATTTGTAATAGCCAGAACCTGGAAACAACCTAGATGCCCTTCAACTGAAGAATGGATAAGGAAAATATGGCACATATACACAATGGAGTACTACTCAGCAGTAAATGATATCATGAAATTTGCAGGCAAATGGATGGATCTAGAAAATATCATCTTGAATGAGGTAATCCAGATTCAGAAGGACAAACATAGTATGTACTCACTCATAAGTAGATACTAAATGTGAGGGAAGGGATGGCCAGACTGCAACCCACAAGTCCAGAGAGGCTAGCTGACAGGGAAAGACCCTAGGAGGGACACATGGATGATCCTGTGAAGGAGAAGTGGATGAGATCTACGTGAGTGGACTGGGTGTGGGGGATGGCAGATAGCGAGGAGTGGGGGATGAGAACATAGGGAAATGGGAGGGTCAAGCTGGAACAGGGACAGAGTGGGAGGGCAGGGAGGAAGATACCATAATAGACGAGGGCATCATGGGAATAGGAAGAGGCAGGGTGCTGTGGAGGCTCTCAGGAATCCACAAGGTTGACCCCACATTGGTCTGCTGGCAGTGGTCCAGAGGGTGCCTGATCTGGTCTACTCTGGTAACCAGCCTAGCAAATAACCTAATTGTCATCATAGAGCCTTTGTCCAGTGACAGATGGAGGCAGATACAGAGATCCATGGCCAGGCACCAGGCAGAGCTCCGGGAATACAATTGATGAGAGAGAGGAGAGATACTGCAGGTGAGGACTGTCGAGATCATCACGGGAGGACTTGAAGAGATGATCGGCCACACTAGTGGAGGCCATGAACTGTTGACTGGTGGCTGTGGAGGCCCCATGGGACTGGACTAGGCCCTCTGGATACAGAAGATGGTTGTTTGAGTCGAACTGTTTGGAAGGCACCCAGGCAGGGGGATCGGGATCTGTCCCTGGTCTAAGGGCAGGCTTCTGGATTCTGGTGCCTGTGTTGTGATACCTTGCACAGCCTTGGGTGCAGTGGGAAGGGGCTTGGACCTGCCTAGGCTCAGTGTGCTGGGCTCTGCTAAATCCCCATGGGAGGCCTTGATTTTGGGGATATGGGGATGTGGGGTGGCTTGGGAAAGAGAACTGGGGGGGTGGGAGGAGAGAGGAGGGGTGCTGTGGATATCACTCTGTATAAATAAAATGCTGATTGGCCAGTAGCCAGGCAGGAAATATAGGTGGGACAAGCAGAGAAGAGAATTGTGGGAGGTAGAAGGCTGGGGAGGAGAGACACTGCCAGCCGCTGCCAGGAGAAGCAACATGTAAAGACACTGATAAGCCACAAGCCATGTGGCAAAATATAGATTAATAGAAATGGGCTAAATATAAGAGTAAGAGCTAGACAATGGTAGGCCTGAGCTAATGGCCAAGCAGTTTAAATAATATAAATGTCCGTGTGTTTATTTTATAAGTGGGCTACTGGTTTAGCTCCAAGTCAAGCTGTCATAATGAAGACCCAGTCTCACAGCTATTCTCCACAGGGTTCGAACACATTTTATCTCTATACAGATGCGGCAAGTGATTTATAGGTAATGTGACATAGTTTTCAATGAACAGACCTAAAATTTACCACAGGAAAGTGAGGTAAATACTTGTTATAGACTGATATTATAGAAATATCATCATGTTTTACCCCTTGCTAGCCACTAGGGCCCTTCAGGGCAGCAGGCTCTGGATGGCAGGGGCATGTGAGGGAGGCCAGTGTTGGGGTCTGCTGTCCTGTGTCCCCCAACCAACACTTCCACAGCGCTGCCTTTCACAGTCTCCCAGATACTACAATCCTGACTACAAAGCCTTAAAGACCCAATAAAATTCCTTTTTCTATTATTCTACTAACTCTTCACTTTTATTTCAGAATCAATAGGATGCCCATCAGGAAGGTCAAAAATTTGTAGAGAAATATCCTTCTCAGGAGAAGGTTTAATTTGAAAGCCGAGTCGTTAAAAGTTGGTCTATTTGTCTGTTTTTGCATTCTGCTATGTTCATAAATGTCATTGAAATATGTCAAGGAGACAAAGATGGGTTAAATAATTTATCTCTGTCACCCTTATTGACTTTCAAGTCTCCACATGACTAACTCCTTTTGTCAGGACCTCAAAAAATACCTCTGAGACCTCTGGACACTAGATACTGACTAACAAATGTGTATTTATCCTTTTTTATAGATATCAATAAAGATAATTTTGCTGCTGGTCTTTCTTTTTGTAAGGCTGTTTCTAGAGTGGGGTCTCGTTCTTCCATCCCTAGATTCAAGCCTGGTGTAAAGCCTCTCTCTGTCTTGTGTCAGACTGAGCCTCCTGACGTAAAGTCTAAAAATGGGGACTGGAGAGATGGATCTGCACATAAGAGTACTAGGTGTTCCTCCCGAGAACCTGAGTTCAATTTTCAGCACCTACATGAAAGCTCAATGCCATCTGTAATGAGATCTAATGCCCCCTTCTGGCCTGCAGGCATAATGCAGGCAGAATATCATATAAATTATAATAAAAAATCATCATCCTTGCAGTTGGAAGGCAGAGGAAGGCAGATCTCTGTGAGTTCAAGGCCAGCCTGGTCTACAGAGTGAGTTTTAAGACAGGCTCAAAAGCTACAAAGTCAAACCATGTCTCAAAAAACCAAATAAATCACTTTCTACATAATAAATAAATAAAATATATCTTTTACAAAAGACTAAAAATGTAACAGAGAAAAAAATTAAACTTGGTTTACATAAATATTCTACACTTCCAAATCTACAAGTTCATTTTATTTCATTTGTTTAAAAATCTATTAAATCTACAAAGAGTGCGTAAAGTCTATTAAACCTTAAATTTTAAAGATCTAAGAAAATGTCTTAGAGTCGAAGAAGGTATATTAAGACTTAAATGCAAGGTATAAAGTTCTGAAGATGTGAAAACTTAACTTGTGATAAAAGGGTAACTTAAGTATTTAAATGCAACCTATTAATTGTAAGCTATTAAGGTATGGGAATAAAAACTACAGAGATGTAAAGACAACAAGACCTAGATTGAGAGGCTATAAAAAAAGCCTTAGTGCATCAGCTGGCTGTTTGGAACCTTGTGCTTACACAGGGACACTTAGCTCAGCCTGGCAGGAGGGGACTGGATCTGCCTGTACTGAATCCACCAAGTTTAAATGAATCCCCAGGGGAGTCTTGGAGGACATGGGAATGGAGGGGAGGGGATGGGGGGAAGGTGGCAATAGGAGCGGGAGGAGGGAGGACAGGGTAACCCATGGCTGATGTGTAAAATTAAAATACAAATATAATAATAATGATGATAATGATGATAATAATAATAATAATAATAATAATAATAGGTGTTTTTAATTTTTTAAAAAATTTTTATTATTACCAAATCTGGACCTGGCTGCCAGGAACTTCCTTTGTTCCTCAGTCTTTACATATTATAGGGTATGCCTTACATACTCTGTTCTAAATAAAAAAAAAACAACTAGCAATGGTCAATTTAAAGACAAAAATACCATCTACACGTCTAACAATGCAATTGGTAATGACAATGGTCACCCTAAAAATACTGGACATCTACAAAATGTACAAACACCCTCCAATCTTGGTACAATGGGATTATCCCATGGATGGACTATGGAAGGGACCTGACCCCCTCGTCATAGGGGAAGAGGTTCCTTTGCTTGTGTTTTTTCCACAGAAAAGACTGCTGAGGCCTCTTCAGATCCCCGCTGGAAATGTCCAACATCACCCTGCAAACAAGAAAGATGGCTGGCAACTCAATTATTGGTCAGGAACAGAGAAGAAGGAAGAAAGGCCACCACTTCCAGAACAACAAAATCTCCTGATTTGGTGGCCACTGCCCATGCCATATGCTCCCTCAAACCCTCCTTCTCTGCCATTTTAATGACAGTCTTTGTTCTATCACAGACAGAAACTACCACTGCTCAACACCCCAATTCTCACCTCAACACACACCAATGATTTTTCCCTTTCAGGAAACTTATCAGCACAAAAAACTATGAGAGTGCAACTATGAACTACCCCAAGCAAGGATGTGTTCTTGTTTCAAATCTAAATAATCATTTCACCATTATTATGATGGCCCCTGGAATGAAAGGTAAAGAACAGGAGTTGTGAGAAAACTACATTCCACCAGTTTTGCTGCCCATCCCTCTGATGTATGTATCTCTTAACAGCTCGTATGGGTCTCCCGGTCCATGATACCCATACAATATTCTTAATCAGGAGACACACCTCAGTCCAACTGAAACACACAATTCTCAGTCCATTCTGGTCACAGTTGGTTCAATATGTTGTCAACATTCTCCTTTTCACCACCCACCCAGATGCCTCTAACTGCTTCTCTAGTGCATCCAGCAATAGACCTCTGCTGACAGCTGTGCTGGTCAAAACTCTCTCCTTTACCCCAGGACCCATGTCCCACTACCATCATTCCTTCCAAGCTGATATGCATCACTCTTCCCCTTCTTCTTTGGTATAATGAGAACCACCTGCATAGACAACCCTGTTGTGGTTATTCCACAGGTCTATATACATGAGGAGGGTGAAGCAACACTGCTGTTAACCAAAGACAAGAGCTATTCCTATTCAGGATAGGAATGAGACTTGTCATCTCCTTTGTGTCTTATGGAGCAACATGTGCCATCATCCAGACACATCCTCTGACTGGAGATTCCGACACAGATTTGATCAGACAATGACATCTGCAGCTGAGAGCCTCCAGTCACTCCAAAGACAGATAAACTGTCCTGCCGTGGTTGTGCTCCACAATAGAAGAACACTAGACATAATGACTGCTGAACATGGGGAGATTGCTTGGTATTGGGAGAAGAATGTGGCTTCTGTGTAAACAAGTCATATGTTAAACTAATGATACCACCCTCAAAATACTCACTAGACCTGTTCTCTACATTCCTGCAATAGGGTAAGTTAGCTGATTTCATACCCCCTCATTTTCTTTGCTTGTACTTTTTATCAGAGCTCTGATTAGGCTTTGTTTTATGTGGATGCTTGGCCCCAACCTTATTTATTTCCTCTGCTGATAGATCACCACTATTGCTAAAATTATCAACAATGAGTTCATGGTTCACTACCAGACCCTGGACTCTTCTGACGCAGCCAACAGGTTCCTCATGTTTTACATTGTAAACAGGTTTACAATGACACCTCTCCATTAAAAAACATAGGGAGAGATGCTGGAAGCTATTGCTGGCTGGTTGAGGTCCCAGTCTGCCATAAGTACAGCAGCTTTTCCCATAAACTTGGCAAAATGGAGCTCTCTCCCTCTTGCAGAACTTCCAGCCCTCAATCTACCCTTATCTGGAGAATGTCCCTGGGCCTGGAGGAATGACCTGATCAAAAAGCTGTCTCTAAAACCAGATGCCTGATTCATCTTTAGCTTGACCCATGGCACAGATTCCTGCTAGAAGATTTATTATATGGGCTCTGCTATAGAACCCAACTGCCACATACTAAGACTTGTGATAGGAGTGTGGCACTTATTGAAAATTAGGTTTGTACCCAGGTTCTGTACATTCCTTATACTTTGGAATAAATTGGAGCTGAAGCCGGGCCATGGTGGCACACGCCTTTATTCCAAGAACTCGGGCGTCATAGCCAGGTGCATCTTTGTGAGTTCAAGGCCAGCCTGGTCTACAGAGCAAGATCTGGGAAAGGCTCAAAGCTTCACAGAGAAACCCTGTCTTGAAAAACCCAAATAATTAAATAGCTAATTAAACAAAAACAAACAAACAAATAAATAAATAAAATGGAGCTGATTCATCAAATTCTGTCTCACAAGGGAGAAAGAGGAATAACAGACCATGATAAATGAAGACTACATGAGAATAGGAATAAGCAGAGTGCTGTAGAAGTCCCCCAAAATACACAATGACATATCCTCTGTAGACTGCTGGCAATGTTCGAGAGAAAGCCTGATCTGACCTAGTCTGGTGGTCAGATGGCCAAACAACCAAACTGTCGTGCTGGAACTCTCGTCCAATAACTGATGAAGTAGATGCAGAGATCCTCAGCCAGGCCCCAGGTGGAGCTCCAGGTGTCCAACTGTTGAGAAAGAGGAAGGTCTGCAAGAGCAGGAATTGTTGAATCCAAGATTGCAAAAAGCACATGGACAGATAGCCAACAAATGGAAGCACATGAATTATGAACCAAAGGCTGTGGAGCCCCCACCTGGATCAGGCCCTCTGCATAAGTGAGACAATTGAATAGCTTGATCTGCTTGGGAGGCATCCAGTCTGTGGGACCAGGATCTGTCCTTAGTGCATGAGCTGGCTGTTTGAAAACTTGGGCTTACACAGGGATACATTGCTCAGCCTGGAAGGAGGGGACTGGACCTGCCTGTACTGAATCCACCAGGTTTAAATGAATCCCCAGGAGTTCCTTGATCCTGGAAGACATGGGAATGGATGGGGGTGGGGTTAGCAGGGGATAGGGGTTGGGTGGGAGCGGGGAGAACAGGGGAACCCATGGCTGATGTATAAAATTAAAAACACATAATGATAAAGACAAAAAAAAATAAACTTAAAAAAATGAAACCAAGAAAAGCTGTCTCACAAAGGGCTGTCTATATTCATGCTCATGGGCCACCAAATATTTGTCTCCCATCTGCCTCCTTCTCCCTCTATCTCATAGCCATGACTCTGAGGGAGAGAACCCCCACAAATGTCATCGTCTTAAACTTTGTATCATTAGTCTAATTATACTTTTCCTAATTCCTGGAATATTGTCTAGAAATAATCATTTTACAAAAATTATTAGAGTGACATTCAAGTTAATTAAAGGAATACACATTTTATTCAAGACAGTGGAATGTCTGGCCTGACTGGAGAGTCAACATTCACATCACATGGGTCAAACACCTGGTCAGCAGATTATGTCTGAGAAGGAAGGACCACTCCTAGGAAGGTTGGCTCACTTTAATCCATGATGAAGAGGTTTGAAAACATTTCACCATGATTACATACTGTACTTTTCTGGACTTTATTTTCATAGCCTTGCAAGTCTCTTACTGTGCACAGCCATGCTGCTCTGAATTACCCTTCTTTCTTTGGTCTATGCATGGTTGCCATAATGGTTTTAGTTCATTTAGTTCATTAGCCCCAATCCCCACCATAGGGCTGTCTGCCACTGTGTGACTCATCTCTGTTCTGGCTTACCTCAAATTCATGTCTCTTTTCCAACAATGGCTGGCCCATAGATGGGAAAACTACAGACTCCTGATGACATGTTGATGGTCTTCCTGAAGGACTTCATGCCAACATTATTTGCAAGTGTGAAACAGTATTGCACAATGAACCCCCTTGTAAATACATTCAACAAACCCCTTGATCTACACTGGAGTGCAGCTTTCCACGTCTGATGACAACACATATTGAAAACTTAGATGCTCCCAAAGGAAACATGGAAAACTTACTCTAACTTCTGACAGCTGCTCCTTAGAATCCAACCAAGTCAAAAACATTATCATTAACTAGGTGAAAATTGTGATTTGCCTTCATTACCAATGTTTTTTTCACCTTCATTGGAGGTATCCCAAAGTCTCCATGCAAACACTGTCACTGACACCACAGATGACAAAGTAATGCACTCTCTGAGGGATGCTAGTCTAGTAAGCAGTCCTTTTATGAGCACTGGTAATCTGTGTTCATTCAGTCATCTGCACAATCGTCCACGGAAAATATTGGAGAGGTAAGCATTTCCTTGGAATTGTCTCAGGGAAGAAAAGAACTTAAAAAGGAGAAATAGAGCTGTGTTTCTTCATTAAGTATTCAGGAGCTGGCCTTCATCTCAGTGAGCATCTCTATCCTTGCTATGGCTGGACAGGGGGGATTCTTGTAACTGTAGATGTCTGCTTAATGTCCTCTTCTCCCTAAAGCAGCTCTTCTGAAGTCAACATTAATGGTTAGGAGAGTTGTTTTTTTGTCCCTTCTTTACCTAATGATGTCAATGATTTCTTCATCCTAAGGAAATGTCTGTTTCACAGCTTAGCACTTATCTGAAAATGACATTGAATGTGACATATATGTATAGGGTGGCTGATTTTCAGCTGATGGATGCATACTGACTGCTTCTCTGGAAAACAATATACAAAATCAGCTGCAGATTTAATAAGATGTTTCAAAGCAACATTTCAAAAACATGAGTTTCAAAAGACTTTGTCTTTGCAAATGGTTTAACTGTTACGGTGCATCACCACATTTTGGGTGTGGCAGATGGAAGCTGGTGATGGCTCAGTTATATCTCCAGTTTATACTTCCTCATTAAAATAGGTAAGATGCACACAATTGAATAAATGGAATATTATTGTACCTGTGGAATATTCCATTTGTAGGTGTAAATGGAATTCTTTATATATTTTGGAAATCAGCCCTCTCTGGGATGTGGGTTGGAGAAGATCGTTCCCATTCTGAAGGCTGCTGGTTTGTCCTGTTAACATTTTCCTTAGCCTTACAGAAGCTTTTAGTTTCAGGAGGTCCCATTTATGAATTGTTGATCTTAGTATCTGCACTAGTGGTGTTATGTTTAGGAAGTGGTTTCTTGTGCCAATCTGTTCAAGGCTACTCCCTACTTTCTCTTCTATCAAGTTCTATGCAGCTGGATGTCTGTTGAGGTCTTTGATCCACTTGTACTTGAGTTTTGTACATGTTGATAGATTGGATCTATTTGCAACCTTCTACATGCAGATATTCAGGTATACCAGCACGATTTTCTATTTGCAACCTTCTACATGCAGATATTCAGTTAGACCAGCACGATTTGTTGAAGATTCTTCCTTTTGTTCCATTGTATAATTTTGGCTTCTTTGTCAAAAATCAGGTGTTCATAAATGTATAGATTTATTTATGGGTTTTATTCCATTGATCAACCTTTCTGATTTTATGCCAATAACGTGGTTTTTATTACCATTATTTATTAGTACAGCTTGAAATCTGGGATGGTGATATCTCTGCAAGTTCTTTTATTGTACAGGGTTCTTTTAGCTAGCTTGGGTTTTTGGATTTCCATTTATAGTTGAGTATTGTTTTTTGAGGATCTTAAAGAATAGTGTTGGAATTTTAATGGAGATTGCATTGAATCTGTACACTGCTTTTTGTTGGATGGTCCTTTTTACTATGTTAATTCTACCAATCCATGAGCATGTGAGATCTTTCTATCTTCTGATATCTTCTCCAATTTCTTTTTTCAAACACTTGAAGTTCTTGTCATATAGGTCTTTCACTTGCTTGGTTAGAGTTACACCAAGATATGTTAAATTATTTCTGGATATTGTGAAGCGTGTGGTTTTCTTGATTTGTTTCTCAACCCATTTATCATTTGTATATAGGAGGGCTACTGGTTTTTCTGAGTTAGTCCTGTATCCAGTCACTTCATACAAGGTGTTTATCTGCTGAAGCAGTTCCCTCATAGAACTTTTGTGGTTGCTTATGCATATAAGTATGTATGTGTATAAATGGATGTTCATAGTTGTGATCATAGAACTTGTTTGTTTATTGAAATATTTTGCATTTTATCATTTTGATGATCTGTCTAATAACTTCTCAAGAGCTGATTGGTTTCTTGCTCATTACCTTACTTACATGATTTTATGAATTACATGTTTAAATTCTTGTCATGTTAAAGACATAGTAATTTTCCTTTATGCATCTAGTGTTTAACTGCCTGTATGTCTGACACCACACTTGTGCAGTGCCACAACAGCCATGAGAGGGCATTCAGTTTGGAGAACTGATGTTACAGATGGATGTTAATGACCATGTAGGACCTGGATTTGAACATGAGTCTTCTGAACAGCCATATCTCCAAACTCCAATTTGTGTTTCTTAAAACTTTTTATCATTGAGTGTAGATGTTACATTTGAAATATAAAAAAAAGTGATCCCATGCTCACTGTTAATATGTTTATTTTTTCTCATTTAAAAAATTTTATAATTTGATTCAATTTTACATATTATCCATGGAATCCCCTGTCCTCCCTCCTTCTGCCCCTCCAGCCCACCCATCAGTCCCATAACCTCCAGGGCAAGGTCTCCCCTGGGGATTCAGCTCAACTTGGTAGATTCAGTCCAGGAAGGTCCTGTCTCCTCCCAGGGTGAGCAAAGTGTCCCTGGATAGGCCCCAGGTTCCAAACAGCCAGCTCATGCAGTAAGGACAGACCAAGATTGGAAAAAGCACAGGGACAGATAGCCAAACTAGTGGAAGCACATGAACTATGAACCAATAGCTGAGGAACCCTGGCTGGATCAGGACCTCTGCAGAAGTGAGACAATTGAATAGCTTGAACTGTTTGAGAGGCACCCAGGCAGTGGTACCATGATGTGGTCATATGTTTACATGCCATACTGTTTTATCATGGGTGTCAGATTGAGCAAGAATGATGTAGTTGTTTCTACATCATCAGACAATGGAAAGTACGTGAACTACAAAATTATACTGTGTGTGGCCTATGCAGTGTTGTCTAGGCCAAGCTCCTATACTGTGATATAATAGTGTCTCCCTTCATAGAGGTAAAGACTGAAGTCATTCATTATGCTCAGATGATTGAGAAGTGTACTGAAGACAGCAGTGTTCCTCCTGGTCATCACTCCAGTCTGTACAGAAGTCCTCTCCATGCCCTATCAGAATAAAGCTCAAAAAGCCACTGAGGAATTGGCTCTCCAGACACTCCTACTTTTCCAGGTTGGGACTGGGACTCTGGCCAACATTCTTCTGTTTGTCCACAATTTCTCTCCAATCTTTACTAGCTCTCGACTGAGGCCCACACAGGTCATTGTTGCCAACTTGGCTGTGGCCAATGTGTTCCTTCTATTCGTCACTGCATTTCCAGCCAACATCATGGTTTTTGTTCCTAGGATACTTCCAACTAACCTTCAATGCAAAATTGTGTTCTTCATTCGCATGGTGGCTAGAAGCACAAACATGTGCTCCACCTGTGTCCTGAGTATCCATCAGTTTGTCACTCTTGTTCTTGGTCACTGGGGTAGGCTGATGTTCCAAGGAGGAACCCCTAATGTCCTGAGTTATTCATGTTACTGTTGTTGGTTGTTGAGTGTCTTATACAATGTCTACATTCCAATGAAAGTCACTGGTCCAAAGAACACAGACAATGGCACCAACAATAACAGCAAGTGGGTCTGCTCCACATCTGGATTCAGTGTAGGCATGGCTATCTTGCGTTTTTCCCACGATGCCACATTCATCAGCATCATGATCTGGACCAGTGTCTCCATGGTGCTTCTCCTCCATAGACATCACCAGCGAACACAGCACATGCTCACTCCCAATCAGAACCAGAGAGGGCATGCTGAGACCAGAGCAGCCCAAACTGTCCTGATGCTGGTGGTCACATTTGTTGGCTTGTACCTCTTAAATTTTCTTTGTATAATCTTTCACACTTTTTTAATGGACTATCGTCTGTGGTTGAGGCATGTAAATGAAGTTTTGACTGCAGCCTTCCCCACTGTTTCTCCCTTCCTGTTGCTCTTTAGGGATCCTAAGGATCCCTGTTCTGTGCTCTTCAACTGCTGAAAACCGCAGTCAACATGACAAACACAGAAGACAGCTTCTCTAGCAGCTGTACACACTCTATTAAGTAAAAGTTGTTTGAAAATCCTTCCTCACAAACCAGACATGTTGAATCACTAAACTCATCTCAGCACTGGGCAGACTGAGAGAGACAACTGCAATGTAATCAATAGCATGTCATTCTGAAGAGTGGGATCCAGGCCAACTTGTGATAAGGAGACCCAGTCTCACAACTATGTATCTGCACCCTAAGATAGAAAGAAGAGAAATAAACAAATGACAGAGAGCAGAATGAAAAAGAACTCCAGTAATCCTATAAATATTTACATCTGCCTTAGGAAATCATGTGATCCCTTATTGTACTAGAGCATATGCCATCCATACTGTATCCTACATATCCATATTTATTCTTTGTTATAACATTTCTTCTTTTTAATTAAGAGATTTTCTATTCATTCTACTTGTCAACCACAGATTCCCCTGTCCTCCCTCCTCACATCCCCTATCCCTCTCCCCCCAAACCACCTTCCATTTCCACCTCCTCCAAGGCAAGGTCTCTCATGGGAAGTAAGCAGAGCATGGTACACACAGCTGAGGCAGGCCCAAGCCCCTCCTCTCTGCAACAAGGCAAATCAAAGTGTCTCATCATAGGTACTAGGCTCTAAAAAACCAGCTCATGCATTAGGGAAAGGTCCCTCTCCCACTGCCTGGGGCCCCCAAAGAGTTCAAGCTGTAAATTCTTGCCTATCTACAGTGCCTAGTGCAGTACTATGGGTGCTCCTCAGCTATTGGTCTATACTTCATGCTTATTCACTAGTTTGGCTAGTTGTCTCTGTAATTTTTTGAAATGTTGTCTCCATATTCTTGCTCCAAAAATCCCTCCTCTCTCTCATCTATTGGACTGCTGGAGCTTTGCCTTGGACCCTTATGTTGATGTCTTCATCTGCTTCCATCAGTCATGGATGTGGGTTCTATGATATCAGTTATGGTATTCTGCCATCTAAAACCTGGAGTGCATCAGCTCTGTCACCCTCTCCACCATTGCCAGTAGTCTATGGTGGAGTCATCTTTGTGGATCATGGGGACATCCCTAGAACACTGCTTCTCCATGATTTCATGGTGCCTTCATTTATCATGGTATCTCTTTCCTTGTTCTCCCACTCTGTTCCAGATCCAGGAGGAAACTCCTGCTCACCTAAGCTCTCATTTCCCTTCTCTTGTCCTCCATTACCTCCCACCACACCCCCATCCTCAGTATGCTCATGTAGATCTCAACCTTTTCTCCATTTCTGGATGATCCCTGTGTCTTTCCTAGGGTCCTCCTTACTAGCTGGTCTCCCTGGAGCTGTGGGTTGCAGTCTGGTTATCCTTTGCTTTACATCTTGTATCTACATATGAGTGAGTACATACCATGTTTGTAATTTTGAGTCAGGATGATATTTTCTAGTTCCATCCATTCACGTGCAAACTTAATAATGTCATTTTTCCCCTCTGGTGAGTAGTACTCCATTGTGTCTATGTACCACTTTTTTTTATCCATTGTTTAGTTAAATGGCATGTAGGTTGTTTCCAGGTTTTGGCTATTATAAATAGTGCTGCTATGAATATAGTTGAGCATGTATCCCAATGGTATAATTGAGCATTCCTTGGGTTTATGCCCAAAGGTGATTTAGCTGAGTATTGAGGAAGATTGATTCCCAATTTTTTTCAGAAATGGGTATACTGATTTCCAAAGTGTCTATAGAGGTTTGCATTCCTATCAATAGTGGAGGATTGTTCCCCTTGCTCCACATCCTCTCCAACATAAGCTGTCTTCAGTGTTTTTGATCATAGCCATTTTGAGAGGTGTAAGGTGGTATCTCAGAGTCATTTTTATTTGCAATTTCCTGATGACTAAGGATGGCAAGCAATTCTTTAAATGTATTTCAGCCAATTGAGCTTCTTTTGTTGAGAAATCTATGTTTAGCTCTAAAGCCCATTTCTTTAGTCAATAGTGAAAGATTTATACGATCTGAAGAGAATCCAGAGCATTAAAGCCCATTTTCAAAGCCCATTGGATTGTTAGGTATTTTGATGTCCAGTTTCTTGAGTTCTTTCTATATTCCAGGTATGAGCCCTCTGCCAGATATGGGGCTTTGAAGATCTTTTTCCATTCTGTAGGCTGTCATTTTGTCTTAATGACCATGTCCTTTTCCCTGCAAAAGCTTCTCAGTTTCAATAGGTCCCATTTATTAATTGTTGCTCTCAGTGTTGTGTAACTGTTGTTATATTTAGGAAGTAATTTCCAGTGCCAATGCATTCAAGACTACTTCCTATTTTCTCTTCTACAAGGTTCAGAATAAATGGATTTATGTTGAGGTCTTTGATCCACTTGGACTTAAGTTTTGTGCATGGTGTGCTGTTAAGTCACTAGTGTGAGATTTCCCCTTCTCCTTTATGTGGGCATTAAATGCTATGAATTTTCCTCTTATCAGTGCTTTCATAGTGTACTTTAAGTTTGGGTATGTAGTACATTAATTTTCATTGATCCATATGAAGTGTTTAATATCTTTCTTTCTTTCTTCCTTGATCCATTGGTGATTCAGTTGGGCATTTTTCAGTGTCCATGAGATTGTAGCCTTTCTGTAATTGTTGTTGTTGTTGAAATATAACTTTAAACCATGGTGGTCTGATAGAATGAAGAAGGTTATTTTTTTGTATCTATTGAGATTTGCTTTCTGACTGAGTATGTGGTTGATTTTAGAGAAGGTTCCATGGGGTTTTGAGAAGAAGTTATATTCTTTTTTGTTAGGGTGTTATGTGCTGCAGATATTGATTAAGTCCATTTTTGTCATAATATAAGTTAAGCCCCTTATTTCTCTGTTAAGTTTTGATCTGGCAGATCTGGCTAGTATGAGAGTGGGATGTAGAAATCTCCCACTATTAATATGTGATGTTTTATGTGTGATTTAAGCTATAGTAATGTTCCCTTTACTTATGTGTTTGCCCTTGTGTTTGTGTCAAAAATGTTCAGAATTGTAACTTCATCTTGGTGGATCTTTCCTGAGATGAGTATGTAATGTACTTCTTGATATTTTGATTGATTTCAGTTTGAATTCTGTTTTGTTGGGTATTAAGATAGCTACGCCAGGTTGCTACTGAAAACCATTTGATTGGAAAGACCTTTCCCAGCCTTTTATTTTGATGTAGTGTGTATCTTTGGAGTTGAGTTGTTTTTCTTGTATGCAGCAGAAGGATGGGTCTTGGATTTGTATCCATTCTATTAGATTGCATCTTATTAAAGGTGAATTAGTTACATTGATATTAACAGATATTAATGACCAATGATAGTTAATTCTTGTTATCTTTTGGTGGTAATGTGTGTGTGTGTGTTTTTCTTCTTTAGATTTTCTGCTGTGGGGTTATCTACTACCTGTGTTTTCAAGGGTGTATATGACTTCCTTAGGTTGGATAAATCAGAGGGTTGGGCAGCAAAACTGGTGGGATGTAGATATCTCACAACCTCTGTTCTTTACCTTTCATTCCTGGGGTCATCATAATAATATCTGTGTCTTATTGAGCTGCTATTGGTCCAATCTGTTCTTTCTGTGTCTGTTTTTCTGGAGGCCCCTCTGGGTGCAATCTTGGCTCTTGGTATAATTGGAACTGTTAGATTCTGTATCTCAGAGAGCTGCTCTTGACCAAACCCAAGCTAGTTAATCATGTGCTCACAGATCCTCTCTTGGTTGTATAGGGGCTCTTGGCACAGTCAGAGTTAATAGATTCTTTGTCTCAGGAAGTCATTCATGGTCCAATGACAGGTGGCAGATTCTGTGTCTTAGAAAGCCACCCTTATTCTAATGAGGATTGGTAGATCCCTGTCTCAGGAAGTTACTCTTGGTCCCATGAGAGCTGGCAGTTTGGTTTCCATGCCTCAGGAAGTTACTGGGGTCACAGGCCCATGGGTATCAGGGCAGGGAGTGGAACCTGTAGATTGCAGGGTCCAATGGGTTTTTTTTTTGGTTGGGGGGCCTTCTTGCAGGAGTTTTCCTTGCTGACCAGCAATTGAAGCAGTGTTGGGTGGGGGTTGCTGGGTACTGGCTGTGTCCCAGAGCCTGGGTCCTATGAGCAGAACTCTCTGGGTGTGAGAAGAGTCACTCACCTCTTAGTCCAATGAGAGCTGGCCTAAATAATTTCTTTATTTTGCGCATAGTGTTTCACCTGAAGGTATGCCTGCATGCAGGACGAGAGCACCAGGTCTCATTATAGATAATTGTGAGCCACCAAGTGGTTGCTGGGAGTTGAAATTCAGACCTCTGAAAGAGCAGTTCGTGCTCTTAACCTCTAAGTCCTCTCTCCAGCCTCTATATTCATATTCTTATTCATTTTCCCTTACCAGTCAAATGTCTAAACATATTTATATTTGTTGTTTGAACAGTTTATAGAAATGTTATCTCATATAGATGAGGCTGATAACCCTTATGTATTGACATATAATTTTTAAGTTGTAGACATGAACTTTACAGTAGAAAATGGAGATGTGTGCTTCTCCTAGAGCCTAGACCCAAATAAGGCACCCAAACAGTATTAATATGCTCTGATCCCTTTTTGTGTCTTTTTTGCATATGTCTTTATTTTAAATGCTAGCATGTTGGATAGGGAAAGTATTATGCAATGATAGATTGCTACTCACATATACAGATAAACATTCTTTGTCTCTCTGTACAGAAATTTTGCAGGATGGACATATATACATAAAGTAGCAGAAACTTCATTTCTGTGGTTAATCGTGTGAGATTTTGCATTTCATCATTGAAATTCAAAACATAACTTCTAGTTTCGTAATTGACTCAGTTGTTTTTGCCTTTCTCCTGATGGTGTACTCTGTTGCCTGATATGGGTACAGCTTATAATTTTTAGCATCTTGGTTTTAATTAATGGTGGATATTTGTTTAGGAAGAGAGGGTGAGCCACAAAATACTCATCTTCTGTTTAGGATAACTGTGGAACACTTCACAGAATATACAAGAATAATACAATAAATCTAACCTCATATATACTATACATTGCTGTAGGATTGTCTCAGCAACAGCAACCATGGGCAGACAAGGAAGAGTACATCTCTATACCAATGTCCAAATCTGAAGGTAATATTCACTGTGTGGTATCGACTCATCTGTTGGCTACATAGTGATTGTATATAGGTGTGTGTGTGTGTGTGTGTGTGTGTGTGTGTGTGTGTGTGTGTGTGTCTAAATTTCCTTTCGATGATGCATGAGGAAATGAGGAGATATTCAGATGCACAGTGTCCAGGCTGTCATTCCCAGGACATGAAACTTCTGTCCAGAATACATGTGTCCAGCACATTACAGCTGGTTCTGTCTATAATCACTGGTTGTCTACAAAGAGTCATCATTTTCAGTCTGCAGTATTACAGTGGATCTAAAGTCTTTTGTGAGTGCACTGCCAGGAGCACTGTGAGCTCACTGAGAAGCAGGCTCTGCAGATGGGGTTAGGTCTACTCAGTTGAGGCACAAACACTTGGTTTCACCAGTCCTCTAATATCCCTTCCTCGATTCAGGATGGGCTCTGATTCTGTGACAAGCACCAATGTGAACAGTGAAACAGGCCAAGGTAGAGGCATCGTGCACTTCATTACAACTGAGGGGCAAACTGTTTCAAGGAGAGGGGACTATTGTCCATCTCTAGATATAATGATGTCTACAATAGAAAGAGTTAACAGGCTGCTCATCCACCTACAGGGTAGAGGAGACATATGTCTAAAACTCCTCAGCTGTTGCCTCAAGATGACATTATATCAGGCCTCTTCCTTGTTTTTCTGTTGGATGTGGTCAACTTCAATGGATTAATATTTTGCCTTGACCCATCTACTATTTATCATCAATGGACACCACATGCACGTGTATGTGAAAACATTTCCTGGACTGTACAATGCAGAAAATAATGTTGAGTGACCTGTTTTATATGGTGTCTGCAGAGGAATATACAAAGCTTCATAATTTAACACTATGAATACTGGAGATACTAAGTTATTGTTATTATACTACACATGTATTTTGAAGCCAACTTACCTGATAATTTAATTTACTATTTTGCTTGGTTTCATCATAAAGTGAAAGGAAAAAAAGGAAACAGGAAAAGATATTGTTGAAAAGGTATGAGAATAAAAATATTTGTAGCACAAAAATTTGTATTAAGGTTAATATTGCTGGATGATTTCCCAGCATCAGAAGAAAGTGTGCAAGTCTGACCAAGTTATGAAGTTCTGAGTAAGATATAAATGGAAGAGAAATGTGAGATGTCAGTATGTCATCTGTGATCATATGTTTGTAAGCCCAAAGTTAAATACATTGAATTACAATGGGATTGTCTCCAAGTATTTGTCTTTCCTTGGTAAGTTTTACAAGTACAGCTTTAAAAGAACAACATATTTGTCCATTTGTATGTATTTAAATGTATTAGAGTTTATTAGGCTTTATTTTCAATTTCTGTCTAAGTTTTACCCAGTGGTTATTAATACCATCCTTGCAGAGGTGACTGAGCAGTTAAGAGTGCTTGTTTGTTTTACAGAGGACCCAGGGTCAGTTCACAGCACCTACATAGAGCTAACAGACATCTGTGGTTCAGGTTTCAGAGGCTCCAATGCTCTCTTCTCTTCGGACCACTCAGGGAACCAGGCATGTGTTGTGCACATACTTTTTTCAAGCAAACATTCATACATACAAAATAAAAGATAATTGCTTACATTTGTTTCCATTGATTGAAATTTGACTCTGTTCTTACACAATATATTTTGATGTAAGTTTCCACTCCTTCTATTTAACCCAGTTCCTTCCTCAGGATGCACTCTTTCTGTCTCTCATAAGAAAACAATGGTGTTTCTTCAGAGATGTGAACCAAATGTGACAAAACATAATACACTAGGAGAAAATTAAAAAAAAAATCATCTTATTGTGACTTGACAAGGCATTACCCAAAGAAAGAAAAGACCCCCAAGTGCAGGCACAAGAATCACTGACCCACTCACTCCCACATTCAGGAGTCCTACAGAAATACTAATCTAAAGGCAGTAATGTATATGCATAGGGTATGGTGAGGACTCCAGCAGGCCCTGTGCTTGCTTCTTCAGTCTCTATGAGCTTAGATGCACCTTGCTCAGTTAATTCAGTGTGCCTTATTTTTATGGTGTCCTTTGTCCACTCTGACTCTTACACACTTTCTGTCTCCTATTCTATAGTTTCCTTGCGTTCCAAGATGAGGAATTTGATGGAGACACCCCATGCAGAGCTTTGCATTCCAAATGTTGTGAGTCTTGTGAATCCTCAAATCTCAACAGAGTGACACACCTCTTCCAATGAGGCCAAACCTCTTCTTCCTTCTCAAAGTATCCCACTAACTTGAGATCAAGACTTCAAACATATGTGTACACAGGGACCGATCTCATTTAAACCTCCAATATCAGAATCTAATCTTTCTACAATATGAAGAAATTGAGCAATTCTCAGATGCTGAGTCCAGCCACTGAGGTCAAAGGAAATTTATTGAGGAGTGCAAAGGATGGTCTTGTGATCCCATCACAAATACAAAGGCTTTGATGAGGACGCTGAAAAACTCTGATGCTAATTCTCCTAGTTCCCTGCCTAGGATGCTCCACTCCAATAACTCCTGCTTTTACTTCACTCTCATCTCCTCCCAGGCTCCAGTCAAGGATGTCTTCCCTCAGTCTCCTAGATACTGCAATCCTGACTACAAGACCTTAAAGACCCATTAAAATTCCTTTTTCTATTATTCTACTAACTCTTCACTTTTATTTCAGAATCAATAGGATGCCCATCAGGAAGGTCAAAAATTTGTAGAGAAATATCCTTCTCAGGAGAAGGTTTCATTTGAAAGCCGAGTCGTTAAAAGTTGGTCTATTTGTCTGTTTTTGCATTCTGGTATGTTCATAAATGTCATTGAAATATGTCAAGGAGACAAAGATGGGTTAAATAATTTATATCTGTCACCCTTCACCCTTTTGACTTTCAAATCTCCACGTGGCTAACCGTTTTTGTCAGGACCTCAAAAAATACCTCGGAGACCCCTGGACACTAGATACAGGCTAACAAATGTGTATTTATCCTTTTTTATAGATATCAATAAAGATAATTTTTGCTGCTGGCCTTTCTTTTTGTAAGGCTGTTTCTAGAGTGGGGTCTCGTTCTTCCATCCCTAGATACAAGCATGGTGTAAAGCCTCTCTCTATCTTGTGTCAGGCTGAGCCTCCTGATCGTAAAGTCTAAAAATGGGGACTGGAGAGATGGCTCTGCACATAAGAGTACTAGGTGTTCCTCCCGAGAACCTGAGTTCAATTTTCAGCACCTACATGAAAGCTCAATGCCATCTGTCGTGAGATCTAATACCCCCTTGTCATGAAGGCATAATGCAGGCAGAATATCATATAAATTATAATAAAAATTCATCATCCTTGCAGTTGGAAGGCAGAGGCAGGCAGATCTCTGTGAGTTCAAGGCCAGCCTGGTCTTCAGAGTGAGTTTTAAGACAGGCTCAAAAGCTACAAAGTCAAACCATGTCTCAAAAAACCAAATAAATCACTTTCTACATAATAAATAAATAAAATATATCTTTTATAAAAGACTAAAAGTGGAACAGAGAAAAAAATTAAACTTGGTTTATATAAATATTCTACACTTCCAAATCTACAAGTTCATTTTATTTCATTTGTTTAAAAATCTATTAAATCTACAAAGAGTGTGTAAAGTCTATTAAACCTTAAATTTTAAAGATCTAAGCAAATGTCTTAGAGTCAAAGAAGTTATATTAAGACTTAAATGCAAGGTATAAAGTTCTGAAGATGTGAAAACTTAACTTGTGATAAAAGGGTAACTTAAGTATTTAAATGCAAGCTATTAATTATAAGCTATTAAGGTATGGGAATAAAAACTACAGAGATCTAAAGACATCAAGACCTAGATTGTGAAGCTATAAAAAAAGCCTTAGTGCATGAGCTGGCTGTTTGGAACCTTGTGGTTACACAGGGACACTTAGCTCAGCATGGCAGGAGGGGACTGTATCTGCCTGTACTGAATCCACCAAGTTTAAATGAATCCCCAGGCTAGTCTTGGCCCTAGAGGAGATGGGATCAGAGGGAAGGTGATGGGGAAAAGGTAGGGATAGGAGCGGGAGGAGGGTGGACAGGGTATCCCATGGCTGATGTGTAAAATTAAAACACAAATATAATAATAATAATAATAATAATAATAATAATAATAATAATAGGTGTTTTTAAATTTTTTTAAATTTTTATTATTATCAAATCTGGACCTGGCTGCCAGGAACTTCCTTTGTTCCTCAGTCTTTACATATTATGGGGTATGCCTTACATACTCTGTTCTAAATAAAAAAAAAACAACTAGCAATGGTCAATTTAAAGACAAAAAGACCATCTACACCTCTAACAATGCAATTGGCAATGACAATGGCCAACCTAAAAATACTCTACATCTACACAATGTACAAACACCCTCCAATCTCGGTACAATGGCATTATCCCATGGATGGACTATGGAAGGGACCTGACCCCCTCCTCATAGGGGAAGAGGTTCCTTTGCTTGTGTTTTTTCCACAGAAAAGACTGCTGAGGCCTCTTCAGATCCCAGCTGGAAATGACCAACATCACCTTGCAAACAAGAAAGATGGCTTACCAATCAATGACTGGACAGACACAGAGAAGAAGGAAGAAAAGCCACCCCTTCCAGAACAAGAAAATCTCCTGATCTGGTGGCCACTGCCCATGCCATATGCTCTCTCAAACCCTCCTTGTCTGCCATTTTAATGGCAGTCTTTGTTCTATCACAGACAGAAACTACCACTGCTCAACACTCTAATTCTCAACTCAACACTCACTACTGATTTTTCCCTTTCAGGAAACTTATCAGGACAAAAAACTATGAGACTGCAACTAAGAACTACCCCAAGCAAGGATGTGTTCTTGTTTCAAATCTAAATAATCATCTCACCATTATTATGATGACCCCTGGAATGAAAGGTAAAGAACAGGAGTTGTGAGAAAACTACATCCCACCAGTTTTGCTGCCCATCCCTCTGATGTATGCATCTCTTAACAGCTTGTGTGGGTCTCCCAGTCCATGATACCCATACAATATTCTTAAACAGGAGACACACGTCAGTCCAAATGAAACACACAATTCTCAGTCCATTCTGGTCACAGTTTGTTCAATATGTTGTTAACTATCTCCTTTTCACCACCCACCCCGATGCCTCTAACTGCTTCTCTAGTGCATCAGGCAACAGACCTCTGCTGACAGCTGTGCTGGTCAATACTCTCTCCTTTACCCCAGGACCCATGTCCCACTACCATCATTCCTTCCAAGCTGATATGCATCAGTCTTCCCCTTCTTCTATGGTATAAAGTGAACCACCTGCATAGACAACCCTGTTGTGGTTATTCCATATGTCTATATATATGAGGAGGGAGAAGCAACACTGTTGTTAACCAAAGACAAGAGCTATTCCTTCCTTTCAGGATAGGAATGAGACTTGTCATCTCCTTTGTATCTTATGGGGCAACAACAACTGCCACCATCCAGACACATCCTCTGACTGGAGATTCCGACACAGATTTGATCAGACAATGTCATCTAGAGTTGAGAGCCTCCAGTCACTCCATAGACGGATAAACTTCTATTGTTGTGCTCCACAATAGAAGAACACTAGACATAATGACTGCTGAACATGGGGAGATTTGTTTGGTATTGGGAGAAGAATGTGGCTTCTGTGTAAACAAGTCAGATGTTAAACTAATGATACCACCATCAAAATACTCACTAGACCTGTTCTCTACATTCCAGCAACAGGATAAGTTAGCTGATTTCATACCCCCTCATTTTCTTTGCTTGTACTTTTTATCAGAGCTCTGATTAGGCTATGTTTTATGTGGATGCTTGGCCCCAACCTTATTTATTTCCTTTGCTGGTAGATCACCACTATTGCTAAAATTATCAACAATGAGTTCATGGTTCACTACCAGACCCTGGACTCTTCTGACACAGCCAACAGGTTCCTCATGGTTTACATTGTAAACAGGTTTACAATGACACCTCTCCATTAAAAAAACATAGGGAGAGATGCTGGAAGCTATTGTTGGCTGGTTGAGGTCCCAGTCTGCCATAAGTACAGCAGCTTTTCCCATAAACTTGGCAAAATGGAGATCTCTCCCTCTTGCAGAACTTCCTGCTCTCTACCTATCCTTATCTGGAGAATGTCCCTGGGCCTGGAGGAATGACCTGATCTAAAAGCTGTCTCTAAAACCAGATGCCTGATTCATCTTTAGCTTGACCCATGGCACAGATTCCTGCTAGAAGATTTATTATATGGGCTGTGCTATAGAACCCAACTGCCACATACTAAGACTTGTGATAGGACTGTGCCACTTAATGAAAATGAGGGTTTGTTCCCAGATCCTGTACATTCCTTATACTTTGGAATAAATTGGAGTTGAAGCCGGGCCATGGTGGCACACGCCTTTAATCCCAGAACTCGGGAGTCAGAGCCAGGTGGATCTTTGTGAGTTCAAGGCCAGCCTGGTCTAAAGAGCGAGATCTGGGAAATGCTCAAAGCTACACAGAGAAACCCTGTCTTGAAAAACCAAAATAATTAAATAACTAATTAAACAAAAACAAATAAATAAATAAATAAATAAAATGGAGCTGATTCATCAAAATATGTCTCACAAGGGAGAACGAGGAATAACAGACCATGTTAAATGAAGACCACATGAGAACAGGAATAGGCAGAGTTCAGGAGAGGTCCCCCAAAATCCACAGTGATACATCCTCTGTAGACTGCTGGCAATGTTCGAGAGAAAGCCTGATCTGACATAGTCTGGTGGTCAGATGGCCAAACATCCTAAGTGTCCTGCTGGAACTCTCATCCAATAACTGATGAAAGTTGATGCAGAGATCCTCAGCCAGACCCCAGGTGGAGCTCCAGGTGTCCAACGGTCGAGAAAGAGGAAGGTCTGCAAGATCAGGAATTGTTGAATCCAAGATTGCAAAAAGCACATGGACAGATAGCCAAACGAATGGAAGCACATGAATTGTAAACCAAAGGCTGTGGAGCCCCTAGCTGGATCAGGCCCTCTGGATAAGTGAGACAATTGAATAGCTTGATCTGCTTGGGAGGCACCCAGTCTGTGGGACCAGGATCTGTCCTTAGTGCATGAGCTGGCTGTTTGAAACCTTGGGCTTACACAGGAACACTTTGCTCAGTCTGGAAGGAGGTGACAGGACCTGCCTGTACTGAATCCACCAGGTTTAAATGAATCCCCAGGAGTTCCTTGATCCTGGAGGACATGGGAATGGATGGGGGCCAGGGGGGAGGATCGGGGTGGAGTGGGAGGGGGGAGGACAGGGGAACCCATGGCTGATGTATAAAATTTAAAGTACATAATAATAAAGAAAAAAAATAAACTTAAAAAAAAAAGAAACCAAGAAAATCTGTCTCACAAAGGGCTGTCTATGTTCGTGCTCATGGGCCACCAAATATTTGTCTCCCCATCTGCCTCCTTCTCCCTCTATCTTGTAGCCAAGACTCAGAGGGAGAGAACCCCCACAAATGTCATCATCTTAAACTTTGTATCATTAGTCTAATTATACTTTTCCTAATTCCTGGAATATTGTCTAAAAATAATCATTTAACAAAAATTATTAGAGTGATATTCAAGTTAATTAAAGGAATACTCATTGTATTCAAGACAGTGGAATGTCTGGCCTGACTGGAGAGTCAACATTCACATCACATGGGTCAAACACCTGGTCAGCAGATTAGGAAGGTTGGCTCACTTTAATCCATGATGAAGAGGTTTGAAAACATTTCACCATGATTACATACTGTACTTTTCTAGCCTTTATTTTCATAGCCTGACAAGGCTCTCACAGTGCACAGCCATGCTGATCTGAATTACCCTTCTTTCTTTGGTCTATGCGTGGTTGCCATAATGGTTTTAGTTCATTTAGTTCATTAGCCCCACTCCCCACCATAGGGCTGTCTGCCACTGTGTGACTCATCTCTGTTCTGGCTTACCTCATGTTCATTGTTCTTTTCCAACAATGGCTGGCCTAGAGATGGGAAAACTACAGACTCCTGATGACATGTTGATGGTCCTCCTGAAGGACTTCATGCCAACATTATTTACAAGTGTGAAACAGTATTGCACAATGAACCCCATTGGAAATACATTCAACAAACCCCTTGATCTACCCTGTAGTACAGCTTTCCACATCTGATGACAACACAGATTGAAAACTTAGATGCTCCCAAAGGAAACATGGAAAACTTGCTCTAACTTCTGACAGCTGTTCCTTAGAATCCAACCAAGTCAAAAACATTATCATTAACTAGGTGAAAATTGTGATTTGCCTTCATTACCAATGTTTTTTCCACCTTCATTGGAGGTATCCCAAAGTCTCCACGCAAACACTGTCACTGACACCACAGATGACAAAGTAATGCACTCTCTGAGGGATGCTAGTCTAGTAAGCAGTCCTTTTATGAGCACTGGTAATCTGTGTTCATTCAGTCATCTGCACAATCGTCCATGGAAAATATTGGAGAGGTAAGCATTTCCTTGGAATTGTCTCCGGGAAGAAAAGAACTTAAAAAGGAGAAATAGAGCTGTGTTTTTTCATTAAGTATTCAGGAGCTGGCCTTCTTCTCAGTGAGCATCTCTATCCTTGCTATGGCTGGACAGGGGGAATTCTTGTAACTGTAGATGTCTGCTTAATGTTCTCTTCTCCCTAAAGCAGCTCTTCTGAAGTCAACATTAATGGTTAGGAGAGTTGTTTTTTTGTCTCTTTTTACCTAATTATGTCAATGATTTCTTCATATCAAGGAAATGTCTGTTTCACAGCTTAGCACTTATCTGAAAATGACATTGAATGTGACATATATGTATAAGGTTGCTGATTTTCAGCTGATGGATGCAGACTGACTGCTTCTCTGGAAAAAATATACAAAATCAGGTGCAGATTAAATAAGATGTTTCAAAGCAACATTTCAAAGACATGAGTTTCAAAAGACTTTGTCTTTGTAAATGGTTTAACTGTTACGGTGCATCACCACATTTTGGGTGTGGCAGATGGAAGCTGGTGATGGCTCAGTTATATCTCCAGTTTATACTTCCTCATTAAAATAGGTAAGATGCACACAATTGAATAAATGGAATATTATTGTACCTGTGGAATTTTCCATTTGTAGGTGTAAATGGAGTTCTTTATATATTTTGGAAATCAGCCCTCTGTGGGATGTGGGTTGGAGAAGATCTTTCCCATTCTGAAGGCTGCTGGTTTGCCCTGTTGACAGTTTCCTTCGCCTTACAGAAGCTATTAGTTTCAGGAGGTCCCATTTATGAATTGTTGATCTTAGTATCTGCACTAGTGGTGTTATGTTTAGGAAGTGGTCTCTTGTGCCAATCTGTTCAAGGCTACTCCCTACTTTCTCTTCTATCAAGTTCTATGCAGCTGGATGTCTGTAGAGGTCTTTGATCCACTTGGACTTGAGTTTTGTTCATGTTGATAGATTGGATCTATTTGCAACCTTCTACATGCAGATATTCAGTTATACCAGCACGATTTGTTGAAGATTCTTCCTTTTCTTCCATTGTATAATTTTGGCTTCTTTGTCAAAAATCAGGTGTTCATAAATGTATAGTTTTTATGTATGGTTTTTTATTCCATTGATCAACCTTTCTGATTTTATGTCAATAATGTGGTTTTTATTACCATCATTTACTAGTACAGCTTGAAATCTGGGATGGTGATATCTCTGCAAGTTCTTTTATTGTACAGGGTTCTTTTAGCTAGCTTGGGTTTTTGGATTTCCATATATAGTTGAGCATTGTTTTTTGAGGATCGTAAAGAATAGTGTTGGAATTTTAATGGAGATTACATTGAATCTGTATACTGCTTTTGGTAGGATGGTCCTTTTTACTATGTTAATTCTACCAATCCATGAGCATGTGAGATCTTTCTATCTTCTGATATCTTCTCCAATTTCTTTCTTCAAACACTTGAAGTTCTTGTCATACAGGTCTTTCACTTGCTTGGTTAGAGTTACACCAAGATATGTTAAATTATTTCTGGATATTGTGAAGCGTGTGGTTTTCTTGATTTGTTTCTCAACCCATTTATCATTGTATATAGGAGGGCTACTGGTTTTTCTGAGTTAGTCCTGTATCCAGTCACTTCATACAAGGTGTTTATCTGCTGAAGCAGTTCCCTCATAGAACTTTTGTGGTTGCTTATGCATATAAGTATGTATGTGTATAAATTGAAGTTCATAGTTGTGATCATAGACCTGGTTTGTTTATTGAAATATTTTGCATTTTATCATTTTGATGATCTGTCTAATAACTTCTCAAATGCTGATTGGTTTCTTGCTCCTTACCTTACTTACATGATTTTATGAATTACATGTTTAAATTCTTGTCATGTTAAAGACTTAGTAATTTTCCTTTATGCATCTAGTGTTTAACTGCCTGTATGTCTGACACCACACTTGTGCAATGCCACAACAGCCATGAGAGGGCATTCATTTTAGAGAACTGATGTTACAGATGGATGTTAATGACCATGTGGGTGCTGGATTTGAACATGAGTCTTCTGAACAGCCATATCTCCAAATTCCAATTTGTGTTTCTTAAAACTTTTTATCCTTGAGGGTAGATGTTACATTTGAAATATAAAAAAAGTACTCCCATGCTCACTGTTAATATGTTTATTTTTTCTCATTTTAAAATTTTTATAATTTGATTTAATTTTACATATCATCCATGGATTCCCCTGTCCTCCCTCCTCCTGTCCCCCAGCCCACCCATCAGTCCCATATCCTCCAGGGCAAGGACTCCCCTGGGGATTCAGCTCAACTTGGTAGATTCAGTCCAGGCAGGTCCAGTCTCCCCCTCCCAGGGTGAGCAAAGTGTCCCTGCATAGGCCCCAGATTCCAAACAGCCAGCTCATGCAGTAAGGACAGACCAAGATTGGAAAAAGCACAGGGACAGATAGCCAAACTAGTGGAAACACATGAACTATGAACCAATAGCTGAGGAACCCCGGCTGGATCAGGCCCTCTGGGAAGTGAGACAGTTGATTAGCTTGAACTGTTTGAGAGGCACCCAGGCAGTGGTACCATGATGTGGTCATATGTTTACATGCCATACTGTTTTATCATGGGTGTCAGATTGAGCAAGAATGATGTAGTTGTTTCACTAAAATACTTCATCATCAGACAATGGAAAGTACGTGAACTACAAAATTATACTGTGTGTTGCCTATGCAGTGTTGTCTAGGCCAAGCTCCTATACTATGAAATAATAGTGTCTCCCTTCATAGAGGTAAAGACTGAAGTCATTCATTATGCTCAGATGATTGAGAAGTGTACTGAAGACAGCAGTGTTCCTCCTGGTCACCACTCCAGTCTGCACAGAAGTCCTCTCCATGCCCTATCAGAATAAAGCTCAAAAAGCCACTGAGGAATTGGCTCTCCAGACACTCCTACTTTTCCAGGTTGGGACTGGGATTCTGGCCAACATTCTTCTGTTTGTCCACAATTTCTCTCCAATCTTTACTAGCTCTCGACTGAGGCCCACACAGGTCATTGTTGCCAACTTGGCTGTGGCCATTGTGTTCCTTCTATTCCTCACTGCATTTCCAGACAACATCATGGTTTTTGTTCCAAGGAAACCTGCAACTAACTTCAGATGCAAAATAGTGTTCTTCATTTGCATGGTGGCTCGAAGCACAAACATGTGCTCCACCTGTGTCCTAAGTATCCATCAGTTTATCACTCTTGTTCTTGGTCACTGGGGTAGGCTGATGTTCCAAGGAAGAACCCCCAATATCCTGAGTTATTCTTGTTACAGTTGTTGGTTGTTGAGTGTCTTATATAATGCCTACATTCCAATGAAAGTCACTGGTCCACAGAGCACAGACAATGGCACCAACAATAACAGCAAGTGGGTCTGCTCCACATCTGGATTCAGTGTAGGCATGGCTACCTTCGTTTTTCCCATGATGCCACATTCATCAGCATCATGATCTGGTCCAGTGTCTCCATGGTGCTTCTCCTCCATAGACATCACCAGCGAACACAGCACATGCCCACTCCCAATCAGAACCACAGAGGCCATGCTGAGACCAGAGCAGCCCAAACTGTCCTGATGCTGGTGGTCACATTTGTTGGCTTGTACCTCTTAAATTTTCTTTGTATAATCTTTCACACTTTTTTAATGGACTATCGTCTGTGGTTGAGGCATGTAAATGAAGTTTTGACTGCAGCCTTCCTCACTGTTTCTCCCTTCCTGTGCTCTTCAACTGCTGAAAACCGCAGTCAACATGACAAACACAGAAGACAGCTTCTCTAGCAGCTGTATACACTCTATTAAGTAAAAGTTGTTTGAAAATCCTTCCTCGTAAACCAGACATGTTGACTCACTATACTCATCCCAGCACTGGGGAGACTCAGCCAGACACCTGCAATGTAATCAATAACATGTCAGGCTGAATAGTGGGATCTAGGCCAACTTGTGATAAGGAGACCCAGTCTCACAAATATGTATCTGCACCCTTAGATAGAAAGAAGATAAATAAATAAATGAGAGACAACAGAATGAAAAAGAACTCCAGTAATCCTATAAATATTTACAACAGCCTTAGGAAATCATGTGATCCCTTATTGTACTAGAGCATATGCCATCCATACTGTATCCTATATATCCATATTTATTCTTTGTTAAAAAGTTTCTTCTTTTTAATTAAGAGTTTTTCTATTCTTTCTACTTGTCAACCACAGATTCCCCTTACCTCCCTCCTCACATCTCATATCCCTCTCGCCCCAAACCACCTTCCATTTCCACTTCCTCCAATGCAAGGTCTCTCATGGGGAGTAAGCAGAGCCTGGCACACACAGCTGAGGCAGCCCCAATCCCCTCCTCTCTGCAACAAGGCCAATCAAAGTGTCTCATCATAGGTACTAGGGTCTAAAAAACCAGGTCATGCATTAGGGACAGGTCCCATTCCCACTGCCTGGGTCCCCAAAACAGTTCAAGCTATACAGTCTCGCTTATCTAGAGGGCCTAGTCCAGTACTATAGGTGCTCTTCAGCTATTGGTCTATACTTCATGCTTATTCACTAGTTTGGCTAGTTGTCTCTGTAATTTTTTAAATTGTGGTCTCAATATTCTTGCTCCTAAAATCCCTCCTCTCTCTCATCTATTGGACTGCTGGAGCTCTGCCTTGGACCCTGCTGTGGATCTCTGCATCTTCTTCCATCAGTCATGGATGTGGCTTCTATGATTTCAGTTAGGGTCTTCTGCCATCTGATCACTGGAGTGGGTCAGCTCTGTCACCCTCTCCACCATTGCCAGTAGTCTATGGTGGAGTCATCTTTGTGGATCATGGGGACATCCCTAGAACACTGCTTCTCCATATTTTCATGGTGCCTTCATTTATCATGGTATCTCTTTCCTTGTTCTCCCACTCTGTTCCAGATCCAGGAGGAACCTCCTGCTCTCCTAAGCTCTCATTTCCCTTCTCTTTCCCTCCATTACCCCCCACACACCTCATCCTCAGTATGCTCATGTAGATCTCAACCTTTTCTCCATTTCTGGATGATCCCTGTGTCTTTCCTAGGGCCTTCCTTACTAGCTAGTCTCCTTGGAGCTGTGGGTTGCAGTCTGGTTATCCTTTGCTTTACATCTTGATTCTACATATGAGTGAGTACATACCATGTTTGTAATTCTGAGTCTGGGTTACCTCATTCAGGATGATATTTTCTAGTTCCATTCATTCACCTGCAAACTTAATAATGTCATTATTCCCCTCTGGTGAGTAGTACTCCATTGTGTCTATGTACCACATTTTCTTTATCCATTGTTCAGTTAAATGGCATGTAGGTTGTTTCCAGGTTTTGGCTATTATAAATAGTGCTGCTATGAATATAGTTGAGCATGTGTCCCAATGGTATAATTGTGCATTCCTTGGGTTTATGCCCAAAGGTGATTTAGCTGAGTATTGAGGAAGATTGATTCCCATTTTTTTTCAGAAATGGGCATACTGATTTCCAAAGTGGCTGTAGAGGTTTGCATTCCCACCAACAGTGGAGGAGTGTCCCCTTGCTCCACATCCTCTCCAACATAAGCTGTCTTCAATGTTTTTGATCAGAGCCATTTTGAGAGGTGTAAGATGGTATGTCAGAGTCATTTTGACTTGCGTTTTCCTGATGACCTAGGATGGCTAGCAGTTCTTTAAATGTATTTCAGCCAAATTGAGCTTCTTTTGTTGAGAAATCTATGTTTAGCTCTAAAGCCCATTTCTTTAGTCAATAGTGAAAGATTTATATGATCTGAAGAGAAACCAGAGCATTAAAGCCTATTTCTAAAGTCCATTGGATTGTTAGGTATTTTGATATCCAGTTTCTTGAGGTCTTTGTATATTCTGGATATCAGCCCTCTGCCAGATATGGGGTTTTGACGATCTTTTCCCATTCTGTAGGCTGTCATTTTGTCTTAATAACCATGTCTTTTGCCCTACAAAAGCTTCTTAGTTTCAATAGTTCCCATTTATTAATTGTTGCTCTCAGTGTCTGTGCAACTAGTGTTATATCTAGGAAGTAATTTCCAGTGCTAATGCATTCAAGACTACTTCCTAGTTTCTCTTCCATCAGGTTCAGAATAACTGGATTTATGTTGAGATCTTTGATCCACTTGGATTTAAGTTTTGTGCACGGTGACAGATATGGATCTATTTGCAAACTTCTACATGTTGACATCCAGTTATGCCAGCACCATTTGTTGAAGATGCTTTCTTTTTCAATTGTACTCTTTTGACTTTTTTTTTTTTGTCTAAAAGGAGATGTTCATGCATGTTCAGATTAGTGTCAGGGTTTTCCTTTAGATTCCTTTGGTTCACATGTCAGTTTTTATGTCAGTACCAGGCTTTTTTTTTTTTAATTACTGTAGCTCTATAGTAGAGCTTGAAGTCCGGGATCAAGATGCCTCCAGATGTTGTTTTATTGTACAGGTTCTTTCAGATATCCTGGGTATTTTGTTTTTCCTTATGAAGTTGAGAATTATTCTTTCCCAGTCTGTACAGATTGTTTTGGGATTTTGATGGGAATTGGATTGAATCTGTAGATTGCTTTTAGTAAGATTGTCATTTTTATTAGGTTAATCCTACCTATCCATGAGCATGGGAGAGCTATCCATTTTCTAATATATTCAATTTCTATCTTCAGAGCCTTAAAGTTCTTCTCATACAGGTCCCTCATTTGCTTAATTAGAGTTACTACAAGGTATTTTATATTATTTGTGTCTATTGTAATGGGAGGTATATCTCTGATATCTTTCTCAGCCTGTTTGTCATTTGAGTATAAGAGGGCTACTGATTTTTTTGAGTTAATCTTATATCCTGCTACATTACTGAAGGTGTTTATCAGTTGTAGGTGTTTCCTGGTAGAATTTCAGGGGTCACTTATGTATGCTATCATACCATCTGCAAGTAGTAAAAGTTTGACTTCTTCCTTTCTAATTTGTATCGCCTTGATCTCCTTATGTTGTCTTATTGCTCTGGCCCGAACTTCAAGTACTATATTGAATAAGTTTGGGGAGAGTGGACAGCCTTGTCTTATTCCTGTTTTTAGTGGAATTGCTTTGTGTTTCTCTCCATTTAATTTGATGTTGGCTGTTGGCTTGCTATATTGCCTTATTTATGTTCACTATATTCATGATCTTTCCAAGACCTTTAATGTGAGGGGATGTTGCATTGTGTCAAAGGCCTTTTTTTGTGTATCTAATGAAATGATCATGTGGTTCTTTTTATTTAGTTTGATTATGTGGTGTATTACATTGACAGACTTTTGTATGTTGAACCAACCTTGAATCTTTGGGATGAAGCCTATTTGATCATGGTGGATAATTGTTTTGATATGTTCTTGGAGTCTGTTTGCCAATATTTTATTGAACATTTTTACATCAGTGTTCATGAGGGAGATTGGTCTGTAATTCTCTTTCTTTGTTGTATCTTTTTTTTTTTTACGTTTAGGATTCAGAGTAACTGAAGCTATATTGAAGGAGTTTGGTAAAGTTCCTTCTGTTTCTATTGTGTTGAACAATTTAAAGAGTATTGATATTAACTCTTCTTTAGAAAATCTGGTAGTATTCTGCATTAAAACCATCTGTTCCTGGGCTTTTTTTGTTTGGGAGACTTTTAATAACTGTTTCTATTTCCTTAGGGGTTATTTGTCTATTTAAATAGTTTACCTGGTCTTGATTTAACTTAGGTATGTGGTACCAATTCAGAAAATTATCCATTTCTTTTAGATTTTACAATTTTGTGGAGTACAGGTTTTGAAGGATGACCCAATGATTCTCTGGATATCCTCAGTGTCAATTGTTATGTCTCCCTTTTCATTTCTGATTTTGTTAATTTGGATGCTCTCTCTCAGCCTTTAGTTAGACTGGGTATGGGCTTGTCTGAGTATGCGCTTGTCTATCTTTTTTATTCTTTTTTATTTTCTCTTAGAACCAGCTCTTTGATTCATTGATTCTTTGTAGTGTTCTCTTTGTTTCTATTCTATTGATTCAGGTCTCAATATGATTATTTCCTGGCATCTATTCCTCCTGGGTGACTTTGCTTCTTCTTGTTCTAGAGCTTTCAGGTGTGCTGTTAAGTCACCAGTGTGAGATTTCCCCAACTCATTTATGTGGGCCTTTAATGCTATGACTTTTCCTCTTAGCACTGCTTTCATAGTGTCCCTTAAATTTGGGTATGAAGTACATTAATTTTCATTGATCTCTATGAAGTGTTTAATTTCTTTCTTTCTTTCTTTCTTTCTTTCTTTCTTTCTTTCTTTCTTTCTTTCTTTCTTTCTTTCTTTCTTTCTTTCTTTCTTTCTTCCTTGACCCATTGGTGATTCAATTGGGCATTTTTCAGTTTCCATGAGATTGTACCCTTTCTGTAATTTTTGTTGTTGAAATATAACTTTAAACCATGATGGTCTGATAGAATGAAGGAGGTTATTTTTTTGTATCTGTTGAGATTTACTTTCTGACTGAGTATGTGGTTGATTTTAGAGAAGGTTCCATGGGGTGTTGAAAAGAAGGTATATTCTTTTTGGTTAGGGTGTTATGTTCTGTAGATATTGATTAAGTCCATTGTGTCAGAATATCAGTTAAGCCCCTTATTTCTCTGTTAAGTTTTGATCTGGCAGATCTATCCAGTAGTGAGAATGGAGTGTAGAAGACTCCCACTATTAATGTGTGGGGTTTTATGTGTGATTTAAGCTTTAGTAATGTTCCCTTTACTTATGTGGGTGCCCTTGTGTTTGGGTCAAAAATGTTCAAAAGTGTAACTTCATCTTGGTTGATCTTTCCTGTGATGAGTATGTAAGGTACTTTTTGATCTCTTTTGATTGAGTTTAGTTTAAATTCTGTTTTGTTGGATATTAAGATAGCTACACCAGGTTGCTACTTAAGACCATTTGATTGGAAAGACTTTTCCCAGCCTTTTATTTTGATGCAGTGTGTATCTTTGGAGTTGAGGTGTGTTTCTTGTATGCAGCAGAAGGATGGGTCTTGGTTTTGTATCCATTCTGTTAGATTCATCTTATTAAAGGTGAATTAATTACATTGATATTAAGAGATATTAATGACCAATGATTGTTAATTCCTGTTATCTTTTGGTGGTCATGTGTGTGTGTTTCTCTTCTTTAGATTTTCTGCTGTGGGGGTATCTATTGCCTGTGTTTTTGAGGGTGTATCTGACTTCCTTAGGTTGGATAAATCAGAGGGATGGGCAGCAATACTGGTGGGATGTAGTTTTCTCACAACTCCTGTTCTTTACCTTTCATTCCTGGGGTCATCATAATAATACCTGTGTCTTATTGAGCTGCTATTGGTCCAATCTGTGCTTTCTGTGTCTGTTTTTCAGGTGGCCCCTCTGGGTGCAATCTTGGCTCTTGGTATAATTGGAACTGTTAGATTCTGTATCTCAGAGAGCTGCTCTTGACCAAACCCAAGCCAGTTAATCCTGTGCTCACAGACCCCCCTCTTGGTTGTATAGGGGCTCTAGGCCCAGTCAGAGTTAACAGATTCTGTGTCTCAGGAAGCCTTTCTTGGTCTAATGACAGGTGGCAGATTCTGTGTCTTAGAAACCACTTTTTTCTCTCTTTTTATTAATAATAATAATAATAATAATAATAATAATAATAATAATAATGTGTTTTAATTTTATACATCAGCCATGGGTTCCCCTGTCCTCCCCCTTCCCGCAACGCTCCCTCACTTTCCCCTCAGCCCTTCCCCTCATTCCCATGTCCTCCAGGACCAAGACACCACTGGGGATTCATTTAAACTTGGTGGATCCAGTACAGGCAGGTCCTGTACCTTCCTTCCAGGCTGAGCTTGTGTCCCTCTGTAAGCCCAAGGCTGATCTGACCTAGTCTGGTGATCAGAAGACTAAACACCCTAACAGTCGTCATGGAACTCTCACCCAATAACTGATGGAAGTGGATGCCGAGATCCTCAGCCAGGCCCCAGGTGGAGCTCCAGGTGTCTAACTGTGGACAAAGAGGAGGGACTGGAAGAGCATGAATTGTTGTATCCAAGATTGCAAAAAGCACAGAAAGCCACTCTTGGTCTAATGAGGACTGCTAAGATTCCCTGTCTCAGGAAGTTACTCTTGGTCCCATGAGAGCTGGCAGTTTGGTTTCCATGCCTCAGGAAGTTACTGGGGTCACAGAGGCCCATGGGTATCAGGGCAGGGAGTGGAACTTGTAGATTGCAGGGTCCAATGCGTTTTTTTTTTTTTTTTTGTCGGGGGGCCTTCTTGGAGGAGTTTTCCTTGCTGACCAGCAACTGAAGCAGTGTTGGGTGGGAGTTGCTGGGTACTGGCTGTGTCCCAGAGCCTGGGTCCTATGAGCAGAACTTCTGGGTGTGAGAAGAGTCACTCACCTCTTAGTCCAATGAGAGCTGGCCTAAATAATTTCTTTATTTATTTTGCACATAGTGTTTCACCTGCATGTATGCCTGCATGCAGAAAGAGAGTACCAGATCTCATTATAGATAATTGTGAGCCACCAAGTGGTTGCTGGGAGTTGAAATTCAGACCTCTGAAAGAGCAGTCCATGCTCTTAACCTCTAAGTCCTCTCTCCAGCCTCTATATTCATATTCTTATTCATTTTCCCTTACCAGTCAAATGTCTAAACATATTTATATTTGTTGTTTGAACAGTTTATAGAAATGTTATCTCATATAGATGAGGCTAATAACCCTTATGTATTGACATATAATTTTTAAGTTGTAGACATGAACTTTACAGTAGAAAATGGAGATGTGTGCTTCTCCTAGAGCCTGGACCCAAATAAGGCACCCAAACAGTATTAATATGCTCTGATCCCTTTTTGTGTCTTTTTTGCATATGTGTTTATTTTAAATGCTAGCATGTTGGATAGGGAAAGTATTATGCAATGATAGATTACTACTCGCATATACAGATAAACATTCTTTGTCTCTCTGTACAGAAATTTTGCAGGATGGACATATATACATAAAGTAGCAGAAGCTTCATTTCTGGGGTTAACCATGTGAGATTTTACTTTTCATCATTGAAATTCAAAACATAACTCCTAGTTTCCTAAGAGACTCACTTGTTTTTTGCCGTTCTCCTGATGGTGTACTCTGTTGCCTGATATGGGTACAGCTTATAATTTTTAGTATTTTAGTTTCAATTAATGGTGGATATTTGTTTAGGAAGAGAGGGTGAGCCACAAAATATTCATCTTCTGTTTAGGATAACTGTGGAACACTTCACAGAATATACAAGAATAATACAATAAATCTATCTAACCTCAAATATACTATACCTTGCTGTAGGATTGTCTCAGCAACAGCAACCATGGGCAGACAAGGAAGAGTACATCTCTATACCAATGTCCAAATCTGAAGGTAATATTCACTGTGTGGTATCGACTCATCTGTTGGCTACATAGTGATTATATATAGGTGTGTGTGTGTGTGTGTGTGTGTGTGTGTGTGTGTGTGTGTGTGTGTATAAGTTTACTTTTGGTAATGCATGAGGAAATGAGGAGATTTTCAGATGCACATTGTCCAGGCTGTCATTCCCAGGACATGAAACTTCTGTCCAGAATACATGGGTCCAGCACATACAGCTGGTTCTGTCTATAATCACTGGTTGTCTACAAAGAGTCATCATTTTCAGTCTGCAGTATTACAGTGGATCTAAAGTCTTTTGTGAGTGCACTGCCAGGAGCACTGTGAGCTCACTGAGAAGCAGGCTCTGCAGATGGGGTTTGGTCTACTCAGTTGAGGCACAAACACTTGGTTTCACCAGTCCTCTAATATCCCTTCCTCGATTCAGGATGGGCTCTGACTCTGTGGCAAGCACCATTGTGAACAGTGAAACAGGCCGAGGGGAGAGGCATCGTGCACTTCATTACAACTGAGGGGGAAACTGTTTCAAGGAGAGGGGACTATTGTCCATCTCTAGATATAATGATGTCTACAATAGAAAGAGTTAACAGGCTGCTCATCCACCTACAGGGTAGAGGAGACATATGTCTAAAACTCCTCAGCTGTTGCCTCAAGATGCCATTAAATAAATAGTACTTAAAAGAGCGCCTGCCCAGAAAGGAAGAAACTTCTTCGAATTCTGGGAATTGTAGGTCTTAAAATACAGTGCCTTCCCAGAGATCAGGTAATTCTCTTGAATACTGCACGTTCTAGTTCTTAAAAGATAACACCTGTACAAGGACAAGGTAACTTCCTAGGACTCTGCGAATTATACTTCTTAAAGTATATAAAAGGTGATGGTAACAATGGGATTTGTTCATAGAAATACCAAATCATATATATTGAAGACACCAACTAACAAGTTTCCAAATGGCGGCTCTAACTAGATTTCATCTTGGTCAATATTTAAATTTTAATAAATGCTAATTTTTAACTTTACTTTCTGTCCCTAATATGTAACTGTTTCACATGTGGAACAAGAGGCTGAGGTGCCTATTTACTACATCAAATCTGGACCTGGCTGCCAGGAACTCCCATTGTTCCTCAGTCTTTACATATTATAGGGTATGTCTTACATACTCTGTTCTAAATAAAAAAACAACTAGCAATGGTCAATTTAAAGACAAAAAGACAATCTACACCTCTAACAATGCAATTGGCAATGACAATGGCCACCCTAAAAATACTCGACATCTACAAAATGTACAAACACCCTCCAATCTTGGTACAATGGCATTATCCCATGGATGGACTATGGAAGGGACCTGACCCCCTCCTCATAGGGGAAGAGGTTCCTTTGCTTGTGTTTTTTCCACAGAAAAGACCAGCTGAGGCCTCTTCAGATCCCAGCTGGAAATGACCAACATCACCATGCCAACAAGAAAGATGGCTTACCAATCAATGACTGGACAGGCACAGAGAAGAAGGAAGAAAGGCCACCCCTTTCCAGAACAACAAAATCTCCTGATTTGGTGGCCACTGCCCATGCCATATGCTCCCTCAAACCCTCCTTCTCTGCCATTTTAATGACAGTCTTTGTTCTATCACAGACACAAACTACCACTGCTCAACACTCTAATTCTCAACTCAACACTCACCACTGATTTTTTCCCTTTCAGGAAACTTATCAGGATAAAAAACTATGAAACTGCAACTATGTACTACCCCAAGCAAGGATGCTGTTCCTGTTTCAAATCTAAATAACCATCTCACCATTACTTTTGATGACCCCTGGAATGAAAGGTAAAGAACAGGAGTTTTGAGAAAACTACATCCCACCAGTTTTGCTGATGTATGTATCTCTTAACAGGTCGTGTGGGTCTCCCGGTCCATGATACCCATACAATATTCTTAAACAGGAGACACAACTCAGTCCAACTGAAACACACAATTCTCAGTCCATTCTGGTCACAATTGGTTCAATATGTTGTTAACGTTCTCCTTTTCACCACCCACCCTGATGCCTCTAACTGCTTCTCTAGTGCATCAGGCAACAGACCTCTGCTGACAGCTGTGCTGGTCAATACTCTCTCCTTTACCCCAGGACCCATGTCTCACTACCATCACTCCTTCCAAGCTGACATGCATCACTCTTCCCCTTCTTCTTTGGTATAATGAGAATCACCTTCATAGACAACCCTGTTGTGGTTATTCCACAGGTCTATCAATATGAGGAGGAAGAAGCAACACTGTTGTTAACCAAAGACAAGAGCTATTCTTTCCTTTCAGGATAGGAATGAGACTTGTCATCTCCTTTGTATCTTATGGGGCAAGAACAACTGCCATCATCCAGACACATCCTCTGACCGGAGATTCAGACACAGATTTGATCAGACAATGAATTCTGCAGCTGAGATCCTCCAGTCACTCCAAAGACAAATAAACTGTCCTGCCGTGGTTGTGCTCCACAATAGAAGAACACTAGACATAATGACTGCTGAACGTGGGGAGATTTGCTTGGTATTGGGAGAAGAATGTGGCTTCTGTGTAAACAAGTCAGATGTTAAACTAATGATACCACCATCAAAATACTCACTAGACCTGTTCTCTAAATTCCAGCAACAGGGTAAGTTAGCTGATTTCATACCCCCTCATTTTCTTTGCTTGTACTTTTTATTAGAGCTCTGATTAGGCTATGTTTTATGTGGATGCTTGGCCCCAACCTTATTTATTTCCTCTGCTGATAGATCACCACTATTGCTAAAATTATCAACAATGAGTTCATGGTTCCCTACCAGACCCTGGACTCTTCTGACACAGTCAACAGGTTCCTCATGGTTTACATTGTAAACAGGTTTACAATGACACCTCTCCATTAAAAAAAACATAGGGAGAGATGCTGGAAGCTATTGCTGGCTGGTTGAGGTCCCAGTCTGCCATAAGTACAGCAGCTTTTCCCATAAACTTGGCAAAATGGAGCTCTCTCCCTCTTGCAGAACTTCCTGCTCTCTACCTACCCTTATCTGGAGAATGTCCCTGGGCTTGGAGGAATGACCTGATCTAAAAGCTGTCTCTAAAACTAGATGCCTGATTCATCTTTAGCTTGACCCATGGCACAGATTCCTACTAGAAGATTTATTATATGGGCTCTGCTATAGAACCCAACTGCCACATACTAAGACTTGTGATAGGAGAGTGCCACTTAATGAAAATTAGGTTTGTCCCCAGGCACCCAATTCTGTACATTCCTTATACTTTGGAATAAAATGGAGCTGAAGCCTGGCCATGGTGGTGCACACATTTAATCCCAGAACTCAGGAGGCAGGGCCAGGCAGATTTTGTGAGTTTAAGGCCAGCCTTGTCCACAGAGCAAGATATAGGAAAGGCTCAAAGCTACACAGAGAAACCCTGTCTTGAAAAACAAAAATAATTTAATAAATAAATAAATAAAAAGGAGCTGATTCATCAAAATCTGTCTCACAAAGCGCTGTCTATGTTCATGCTCATGGGCCACCAAATATTTGTGTCCCCATCTGCCTCTTTCTTCCTCTATCTTGTAGCCAAGACCAAGAGGGAGAGAACCCCCGCAAATATCATTGTCTTAAACTTTGTATCATTACTCTAATTATACTTTTCCTAATTCCTGGAATATTATCAAAAAATAATCATTTTAGAAAATATATTAGAGTGACATTCAAGTTAATTAAAGGAATACTCATTGTATTCAAGACAGTGGAATGTCTGGCCTGACTGGAGAGTCAACATTCACATCACATGGGTCAAACAATTGGTCAGCAGATTATGTCTGAGAAGGAAGGACCAGTCCTAGGAAGGTTGGCTCACTTTAATCCACGCTGAAAGGGTTTGAAAAAATTTCACCATGATTACATACTGTACGTTTCTGGCCTTTATTTTCATAGCCTCGCAAGTCTCTTACTGTGCACAGCCATGCTGCTCTGAATTACCCTTCTTTCTTTGGTCTATGCATGGTTGCCATAATGGTTTTAGTTCATTTAGTTCATTAGCCCCACTCCCCACCATAGGGCTGTCTGCCACTGTGTGACTCATCTCTGTTCTGGCTTACCTCAAGTTCATGGCTATTTTCCAACAATGGTTGGCCCATAGATGGGAAAATTACAGACTCCTGGTGACATGTTGATGGTCTTCCTGAAGGACTTCATGCCAACATTATTTGCAAGTGTGAAACAGTATTGCACAATGAACCCCATTGTAAATACATTCAACAAACCCCTTGATCTACCCTGTAGTGCAGCTTTCCACATCTGATGACAACACAGATTGAAAACTTAGATTCTCCCAAAGGAAACATGGAAAACTTGCTCTAACTTCTGACAGCTGTTCCTTAGAATCCAACCAAGTCAAAAACATTATCATTAACTAGGTGAAAATTGTGATTTGCCTTCATTACCAATGTTTTTTTCCACCTTCATTGGAGGTATCCCAAAGTCTCCACGCAAACACTGTCACTGACACCACAGATGACAAAGTAATGCACTCTCTGAGGGATGCTAGTCTAGTAAACAGTCCTTTTATGAACACTGGTAATCTGTGTTCATTCAGTCATCTGCACAATTGTCCATGGTAATTATTGGAGAGGTAAGCATTTCCTTGGAATTGTCTCAGGGAAGAAAAGAACTTAAAATGGAGAAATAGTTAGAGCTGTGTTTCTTCATTAAGTATTCAAGAGCTGGCCATCATCTCTGTGAGCATCTTTATCCTTGCTGTGGCTGGACAGGGGGGATTCTTGTAACTGTAGATGTCTGCTTAATGTTCTCTTGTCCCTAAAGCAGCTCTTCTGAAGTCAACATTAATGGTTAGGAGACTTGCTTTTTTGTCTCTTTTTACCTAATTATGTCAATGATTTCTTCATCTCAAGGAAATGTCTGTTTCACAGCTTACCACTCATCTGAAAATGACATTGAATGTGACATCTATGTATAGGGTGGCTGATTTTCAGCTGATGGAGGCAGAGTGACTGCTCCTCTGGAAAACAATATAAGAAGTCAGCTGCAGATTAAATAAGATGTTTCAAAGCAACATTTCAAAAACATGAGTTTCAAAAGACTTTGTCTTTGCAAATGGTTTAAATGTTATGGTGCATCACCACATTTTGGGTGTGGCAGATGGAAGCTGGTGATGGCTCAGTGATATCTCCAGTTTATACTTCCTCATTAAAATAGGTAAGATGCACACAATTGAATAAATGGAATATTATTGTACCTGTGGAATTTTCCATTTGTAGGTGTAAATGGAGTTCTTTATATATTTTGGAAATCAGCCCTCTGTGGGATGTGGGTTGGAGAAGATCTTTCCCATTCTGAATGCTGCTGGTTTTCCCTGTTGACAGTTTCCTTTGCCTTACAGAAGCTTTTAGTTTCAGGAGGTCCCATTTATGAATTGTTGATCTTAGTAGCTGCACTAATGGTGTTATGTTTAGGAAGTGGTCTCTTGTGCCAATCAGTTCAAGGCTACTCCCTACTATGTCTTCTATCAATTCTATGCAGCTGGATTTCTGTTGAGGTCTTTGATCCACTTGGACTTGAGTTTTGTATAAGGTGATAGATATGGATCTATTTGCAATCTTCTACATACAGATATTCAGTTAGACCAGCACCATTTGTTGAAGATTCTTCCTTTTCTTCCATTGTATAATTTTGGCTTCATTGTCAAAAATCAGGTGTCCATAAATGTTTAGATTTATTCATGGGTGTTTATTCCATTGATCAACCTTTCTGATTTTATGTCAATAATGTGATTTTTATTACCATTATTTATTAGTACAGCTTGAAATCTGGGATGGTGATTCCTCAAGAAGTTCTTTTATTGTACAGGGTTCTTTTAGCTAGCTTGGGTTTTTGGATTTCCATATATAGTTGAGCATTGTTTTTTGAGGATCTTAAAGAATAGTGTTGGAATTTTAATGGAGATTGCATTGAATCTGTATACTGCTTTTGGTAGGATGGTCCTTTTTACTATGTTAATTCTACCAATCCCTCAGCATGTGAGGTCTTTCTATCTTCTGATATCTTCTCCAATTTCTTTCTTCAAACACTTGAAGTTCTTGTCATATAGGTCTTTCACTTGCTTGGTTAGAGTTACACCAAGATATGTTAAATTATTTCTGGATATTGTGAAGCGTGTGGTTTTCTTGATTTGTTTCTCAACCCATTTATCATTTGTATATAGGAGGGCTACTGGTTTTTCTGAGTTAGTCCTGTATCCAGTCACTTCATACAAGGTGTTTATCTGCTGAAGCTGTTCCCTTATAGAACTTTCATGGTTGCTTATGCATAAAAGGATATATGTGTATAAATTGAGGTTCACAGTTGTGATCAGAGAGCTGGTTAGTTTATTGAAATATTTTGTATTTTATCATTTTGATGATGTCTAAAATTTTCTCAAGAGCTGATTGGTTTCTTGCTCCTTACTTTACTTACATGATTTTATGAATTACATGTTTAAATTCTTGCCATTTTAAAGACATAGTATTTTCATTTATGCATCTAGTGTTTAACTGCCTGTATGTCTGACACCACATTTGTGCAGTGCCACAACAGCTATGATAGGGCATTCAGTTTGGAGAACTGATGTTACAGATGGATGTAAATGACCATGTGGGTGCTGGATTTGAATATGAGTCTTCTGAACAGCCATCTCTCCAACCTCCAATTTTTATTTCTTAAAACTTTTTATCATTGAGGGAAGAAGTTACATTTGAAATATAAAAAAAAATGTGCTCCCATGCTCACTGTTAATATGGTTATTTTTTTTCTCATTTTGAAATTTTATAATTTGATTTAATTTTACATATCATCCATGGATTCCCCTGTCCTCCCTCCTCCTGTCCCCCAGACCCCCCATCAGTCCCATATCCTCCAGGGCAAGGACTCGCCTGGGGATTCATCTCAACCAGGTAGATTCTGTCCAGGCAGGTCCAGTCTCCTCTTCTCAGGGTGAGCAAAGTGTCCCTGCATAGGCCCTGGGTTCCAAACAGCCAGCTCATGCAGTAAGGACAGATCAAGATTGGAAAAAGCACAGGGACAGATAGCCAAACTAGTGGAAACGCATGGACTATGAACCAATAGCTGAGGAACCCTGACTGGATCAAGCCCTCTGGATAAGTGAGACAACTGAATAGCTTGAACTGTTTGACAGGCACCCAGGCAGTGGGACCAGGATCTGGTCATATGTTTATATGCCATACTGTTTTATCATGGGTGTCAGATTGAGCAAGAATGATATAGTTGTTTCACTAAAATACCTCCATCATCAGACACTAGATAGTACATGACCTACGAAATAATAGTGTGTGTTGCCTATGCAATGTTCTCTAGACCAAGCTCATATACTGTGAAATAATTTTGTCTCCCTTCATAGAGGTAAAGAGATTGAGAAGTGTGTTGAAGACAGCAGTGTTCCTCCTGGTCACCACTCCAGTCTGCACAGAAGTCTTCTCCATGACCTATCAGAATAAAGCTCAAAAAGCCACTGAGGAATTGGCTCTCCAGACACTCCTAATTTTCCAGGTTGGGACTGGAATTCTGGCCAACATTCTTCTGTTTGTCCACAATTTCTCTCCAATCTTTACTAGCTCTCGACTGAGGCCCACACAGGTCATTGTTGCCAACTTGGCTGTGGCCAATGTCTTCATTCTCCTTCTCATTGCATTTCCAAACAAAGTGATGGTTTTTGTTCCAAGGAAACCTCCAACTAACCTTCAATGCAAAATTGTGTTCTTCATTCGCATGGTGGCTCGAAGCACAAACATGTGCTCCACCTGTGTCCTAAGTATCCATCAGTTTACCACTCTTGTTCTTGGTCACTGGGGTAGGCTGATGTTCCAAGGAAGAACCCCCAATGTCCTGAGTTATTCTTGTTACAGTTGTTGGTTTTTGAGTGCCTTAAATAATGCCTACATTCCAATGAAAGTCAGTGGTCCACAGAGCACAGACAATGTCACCAACAATAACAGCAAGTGGGTCTGCTCTACATCTGGATTCAGTGTAGGCATGGCTATCTTGCGTTTTTCCCACGATGCCACATTCATCAGCATCATGGTCTGCACCAGTGTCTCCATGGTGCTTCTCCTCCATAGACATCACCAGCGAACACAGCACATGCTCACTCCCAATCAGAACCAGAGAGGGCCATGCTGAGACCAGAGCAGCCCAAACTGTCCTGATGCTGGTGGTCACATTTGTTGGCTTGTACCTCTTAAATTTTATTTGTATAATCTTTCACACTTTTTTAATGGACTATCGTGTCTGGCTGAGGCATGTAAATGAAGTTTTGACTGCAGCCTTCCCCACTGTTTCCCCCTTCCTGTTGCTCTTTAGGGATCCTTAGGATCCCTGTTCTGTGCTCTTCAACTGCTGAAAACCACAGTCAACATGACACACACAGAAGACAGCTTCTCTAGCAGCCGTACACAGTATATTAAGTAAAAGTTGTTTGAAAATCCTTCCTTGTAAACCGGACAAGTTGACTCACTAAACTCATCCCAGCACTGGGGAGACTGAGAGAGACAACTGCAATGTAATCAATAGCATGTCAGGCTGAAGAATGGGATCCAGGCCAACTTGTGATAAGGAAACTCAATCTCACAACTATGTATCTGCACCCTTAGATAGAAAGAAGAGAAATAAACAAATGAGAGAGAGCAGAATGAAAAAGAACATTAGTAATCCTATAAATATTTACAAAAGCCTTAGGTAATCATGTGTCCCCTTATTATACTAGAGCATATGCCATCCATACTGTATCCTACATATCCATATTTATTCTTTGTTAAAATGTTTCTTCTTTTTTTATTAAGAGATTTTCTATTCATTCTACTTGTTAACCACTGATTCCCCTGTCCTCCCTCCTTACATCCCCTATCCCTCTCCCCCAAACCACCTTCCATTTCCACACCATCCAAGGCAAGTTCTCTCATGGGAAGTAAGCAGAGCATGGCACACACAGCTGAGGCAGGCCCAAGCCACTCCTTTCTGCAACAAGGTCAATCAAAGTGTCTCATATTAGGTACTAGGCTCTAAAAACACCAGCTCATTCACTAGGGACAGGTCCTTCTCCCACTACCTGGGGTCCCCCAAACAGTTCAAGCTATACAGCCTCGCTTATCTAGAGGGCCTAGTCCAGTACTATGGGTGATCCTCATCTATTGGTCTATACTTTCTGCTTATTCACTTGTTTGGCTAGTTGTCTCTGTAATTTTTTGAAATGTGGTCTCAATATTCTTGCTCCTAAAATCCCTCCTCTCTCTTGTTGATTGGACTGCTGGAGCTCTGCTTTGGACCCTGCTGTGGATCTCTGCATCTTCTTCCATCAGTCATGATTGTGGCTTCTATGATATCAGTTTGGGTATTCTGCCATCTGATCACTGGAGTGGGTCAGCTCTGTCACCCTCTCCACCATTGCCAGTAGTCTATGATGGATTCATCTTTGTGGATCATGAGGACATCCCTAGAACTCTGCTTCTCCATATTTTCATGGTGCCTTCATTTATCGTGGTATCTCTTTCCTTGTTCTCCCACTCTTTTCCTGATCCAGGAGGAACGTCCTGCTCACCTAAGCTCTCATTTCCCCGCTCTTGCCTTCAATTACTCCCCACCCCACTCCCATCACCAGTATGCTCATGTAGATCTCAACCTTTTCTCCATTTCTTGATGATCCCTGTGGCTTTCCTAGAGTTCCCCTTACTAGCTAGTCTCCCTGGATCTGAGGGTTGCAGTCTGGTTATCCTTTGCTTTACATCTGGTATCCACATATGAGTGAGTACATACCATGTTTGTAATTCTGAGTCTGGGGTACCTCACTCAGGATGATATTTTCTAGTTCCATACATTTGACTGCAAACTTAATAATGTCATTTTTCCCCTCTGGTGAGTAGTACTCCAATGTGTCTATGTATCACATTTTCTTTATCCATTCTTCAGTTAAATGGCATCTAGGTTGTTTCCATGTTCTGCCTATTACAAATAGTGCTGTAGTGAATATAGTTGAGCATGTGTCCCAATGTTATAATTGAGCATTCCTTGGGTTTATGCCCAAAAGTGATTTAGCTGAGTATTGAGGAAGATTGATTCCCAAGTTTTTCAGAAATTGGCATACTGATTTCCAAAGTGGCTGTAGAGGTTTGCATTCCCACCAACAGTGGAGGAGTGTTCCCCTTGCTCCACATCCTCTCCAACATAAGCTGTCTTCAGTGATTTGATCATAGCCATATTGAGAGGCGTAAGATGGTATCTCATAGTTGTTTTGATTTGCGTTTTCCTGATGATTAAGGATGGCAAGCAATTCTTTAAATGTATTCCAACCAATTGAGCTTCTTTTGTTGAGAATTCTAAGTCTAGCTCTAAAGCCCATTTCTAAATCCCATTGGCCTGTTAGGTATTTTGATGTCTAGTTTCTTGAGTTCTTTATATATTCTTGATATCAGCCCTCTATCAGATGTGGGGTTTTGAAGATCTTTTCCCTTTCTGTAGGCTGTCATTTTGTTAATGACCATTTCCATTGTCCTACAAAAGCTTCTCAGTTTCAACAGGTCCCATTATTAATTGTTGTTCTCTGTGTCTGTGCAATTGGTGTCATATTTAGGAAGTAATTTCCAGTGCCAGTTCATTCAAGAGTACTTCCTACTTTCTCTTCTATCAGGTTGAGAATAACTGGATGTATATTGAGTTCTTTGATTCACTTGGACTTAAGTTCTGTGCACAGTGACAGATAAGGATCTATTTTCAATCTTCTACATGTTGACATCCAGTTATGCCAGCACCATTTGTTGAAGATGCTTTCTTTTTTCCATTGTACAGTTTTGGCTTCTTTGTGTATAATGAGGTGTTCATGCATGTTCAGATTAGTGTCAGGGTTTTCCTTTAGATTCCATTGGTTCACATGTCAGTTTTTATTGCAGTACCAAGATGTTTTTATTACTTTAGCTCTATAGTAGAGCTTGCAGTCAGGGATCATGATGCCTCCAGAGGTTGTTTTATTGTACAGATTCTTTCAGATATCCTGGGTTTTTTCTTTTTCCATGTGAAATTGAGTATTGTTCTTTTCCAGTCTGTGAAGCTTGTGTTGGGGTTTTGATGGGGGATTGCATTGAATCTATAGATTGCTTTTGGTAATATCGCCATTTTTATTATGTCAATCCTACCTATCCATCAGCATGAAGAGCTATCCATTTTGTGAGATATTCTTCAATTTCTCTCTTCAGAGCCTTAAAGTTATTCTCATATAGGTCCTTCACAGGCTTAGTTAGAGTAACCCCAAGGTATTTTATATCATTTGTGGCTATTGTAAAGGGTGATGTATCTCTTATTTCTTTCTCAGCCTGTTTGTCATTTGTGTATAAGAGGGCTACTGATTTTTAAAGTTAATCTTGTATCCTGCCACATTACTGAAGGTGTTTATCAGTTGTAGGTGTTTCCTGGTATAATTTTTTGGGTCATTTGTGTATACAGTCATATCATCTGCAAAGAGTGGAAGTTTGATTTCTTCCTTTCCAATTTGTATCGCCTTGATCTCCTTAGGTTGTGTTATTGCTCTGGCTAGAACTTCAAGTAGTATATTGAGTAAGTATGGGGAGAGTGGACAGCCTTGTCTTGTTCCTGTTTTTAGTGGAATTGCTTTGTGTTTCTCTCCATTTAATTTGATGTTGGCTGTTGGCTTGCTATATTGCCTTAATTATGTGGACTGTATTCATGATCTCTCCAAGACCTTTACCATGAAGGATTTTGCTTTTTGTCAAAGGTCCTTTTTCAGTACCTAATGAAATGATCATGTGGTTCTTTTCATGTAGTTTGAGTATATGGTGTATTATATTGACAGACTTTTGTATGTTGAACCAACCTTGAATATTTGGGATGAAGCCTACTTGATCATGGTGGATAATTGTTTTGATATGTTCTTGGAGTCTGTTTGCCAATATTTTTATTGAGTATTTTTGTATCAATATTCATGAGTGAGACTGGTCTGTAATTCTCTTTATTTTTTCTATCTTTTTTTGGTTTAGGATTCAGAGTAACTGTAGCCTCATAGAAGGAGTTTGGTAATGTTCCTTCTGTTTCTATTATGTAGAACAACTTAAAGAGTATTGGTAATAACTCTTCTTTAAAAATCTGGTAGTATTCTGCATTAAAACCATCTGGTCCTCAGCATTTTTGGTTGGGAGACTTTTAATGACTGTTTCTATTTCCTTAGAGGTTATTGGTCTATTTAAATAGTTTACCTGGTCTTGATTTAACTTTGTTATTTGGTACTATTTCAGAATATTTCTTTTAGATTTTATAATTTTGTGGAGTAGAGGTCTTTGAAGGATGACCCAATGATTCTCTGGATATCCTCAGTGAAAGGTCTTATGTCTCCCTTTTCATTTCTGATTTTGTTAATTTGGATGCTCTCTCCCAGCCTTTGGTTTGTCTGGGTATGGGCTTGTCTATCTTTTTTATTTTCTCAATGAACCAGCTCTTTGATTCATTGATTCTTTGTAGTGTTCTCTTTGTTTCTATTCTATTGATTCAGCTCTCAACTTGATTATTTCCTGGCATCTATTCCTCCTGGGGGACTTTGCTTCTTCTTGTTCTAGAGCATCCAGGTGTGCTGTTAAGTCACTAGTGTGAGATTTCCCAACTCCCTTATGTGGGCATTAATGCTATGAATTTTCCTCTTAGCAGTGCTTTCATAGTGTCCCATAAGTTTGGGTATGTAGTACATTAATTTTCATTGATCCCTATGAAGTGTTTAATTTCTTTCTTTCTTTCTTTCTTTCTTTCTTTCTTTCTTTCTTTCTTTCCTTCCTTCCTTCCTTCCTTCCTTTCTTTCTTTCTTTCTTTCTTTCTTTCTGTCTTGCTTTCTTTCGCTTTCTTGCTTTCTTGGTTTATCACTTTTTTCTTTCTCTTTTCCTTGTCACATTGGTGATTAAGTTGGGCATTTTTCAGTTTCCATGAGATTGTTGCCCTTCTGTAATTTTTGTTGTTGTTGAAATATAACTTTAACCCATGGTGGTCTGATAGAATAAAGGAGGTTATTTTTTTGTATCGGTTGAGATGTACTTTCTGACCGAGTATATCATTGATTTTAGAGAAGGTTACATGGGGTGTTGAGAAGAAGGTATATTCTTTTTGGTTAGGGTGTTATGTTCTGTAGATATTGATTAAGTCCATTGTGTCATAATATCAGTTAAGCCACATATTTTTCTGTTAAGTTTTGATCTGGCAGATCTGTCCAGTGGTGAGAATGGGGTGTAGAAGTCTCCCACTATTAATGTGTGGTTTTTTATGTATTATTTAAGCTTTAGTAATGTTCCATTTACATATGTGGGTGCCCTTGTGTTTGGGTCAAAAATGTTCAGAATTGTAACTTCATCTTGGTGGATCTTTCCTGTGATGAGTATATAATGTCCTTCTTGATCTCTTTTGATTGATTTTAGTTTGAATTCTATTTTGTTGGATATTAAGATAGCTACACCAGGTTGGAACTTAAGACCATTTGATTGGAAAGACTTTTCCCAGCCTTTTATTCTGATGCAGTGTGTATCTTTGGAGTTGAGGTGTGTTTCTTGTATGCAGCAGAAGGATGGGTCTTGGTTTTGTGTCGATTCTGTTAGCTTGTGTCTTATTATAGGTGAATTAAGTCCATTGATATTAAGAGATATTAATGACCAGTGATTGTTAATTCCTGTTATCTTTTGGTATTAATGTGTTACTTTTATTCTTTGGATTTTCTGCTGTGGGGTTATTTATTGCCTGTGTTTTCGAGGGTGTATCTGACTTCTTTAGGTGGAAATTTTCTTCTAGTGCTTCCTGCAGTGCATAGGTATTGTTTAAATCTGGGTTAATCTTGGAATGTCTTGTTTAATCCATCTATGGTGATTGCAAATTTTGGTGGGTATATGAGTCTAGGCTGGCATCCATGGTCTTATGTCTGAATTACATCTGTCCAGGTCCTTCTGGCTTCCAAAGTCTCCATGGAGAAGTCAGGTGTTATTCTGATGGGTTTGCCTCCATAAGTCACTTGGCCTTTTTCCTTTGCTGGTCTTAACATTCTTTCTTTTTTTCTGTACATTTACTTGTTTAATTGTTATGTGGCAAGGGACCTTTTTTGGGTTTCTAGTCTTTTTGGTGTTCTATAGGCTTCTTTTATCTTCATAGGCATTTCCTTCTTTAATTGGAAAAGTTTTCTTATATGATCTTGTTGAAAATTTTTTTGTGCCTTTGAGTTGGTATTCTTCTTCTTCTATCCCTATTATTCTTAGGTTTTCCTTTTCATGGTGTCCCAGATTTCCTGGACATTTTGTGTTATAACATTTTTGGCTTTGGTATTTTCTTTGACTGGCAAATCTATTTCCTCTATTGTATCCTCTACACTAGAGATTCTGTCTTCCATCTTTTCTGTTCTGTTTATTATGCTTGAATCTGTATTTCCTGCTCTTCTACTCAGATTTTCTATTTCCAGCATTCCCTCTGTTTCTTCTTCATTGTTTCTAATTCCCTTTTCCAGTCTTGAACTGTTTCCATCACATGTTTAGTTTCTTTTTCATGGTTTTCTTGGATTTCTTTAAGGGATTTATTGATTTCTTTCAATTTTTATTTGTCTTTTTCTCAGTGTCTTTATTGATTTCTTCCAATTATTTGTTAATCTTTTTCTCAATTTCTTTAAGGGAGCTTTTTTATTTATTTCTTGAAAGGCCTCTAGCATCTTCATGAAGCCATTTTTAAGTTAAATTAGTTCTGCTTCTTCTACATTGTGATGTTCAAGTCTTGCTGCTGGAGGAGGGCTAGGTTCTGTTGATACCTGTACTGTTCTATATGTTGTTATATGTATTTTTCCCATGACATCTGCCCATTTCCTCCTCTAATAAGTATAAGAGGGGCCTGTGCCTGAGCAAGTTGCTATTGGTCCATTTTTGCTTGTTATATCTGTGTCTCAGGGGGCCCCTCTGTGTCCAATCTTAGGTGTTGGTCTAATTGGAGCTGGTAGATTCTGTATCTCAGGGACCTGCTCTTGCCTCAACCCAAGCAAGCTGATTCTGTGGCTCAAGTTCCAGGGTATTCAGTTTATTGTGATGCATGTGGTACACATACAAATATCCAAGTAAACATTCATACATACAAAATAAAATTTAATTGTTTTCATTTGTTTCCTTTGATTGAAATAGACTCTGTTCTCATACAATCTATCTGATGACAGTTTCCCCTCCTTTTTAACCCAGTCACCTTCTCTGGATGCATTCTTTCTGTCTCTAACAAGAAAAGAATGGTCTTTTTAGAGATGAAAACCAAATGAGACAAAACATAATATACTAAGAGAAAACAAAACATCTCATATTGTGACTGAAGAAGGCATCCTCCCAAAAAGAAAAGATCCCGAAGAGCAGACACAGGAATCAGAGACCCACTCATTCCCACACTGAGGAATCCCACAGAAACACTAAGCTAAAGGCAGTAATTTATATGCAGAAGGCATGGCGAAGACTCCTGTAGGGCATGTGCATGCTGCTTCTGTCTTTGGACCTTATACGCATCTTGCTCAGTTAATTCTGTGTGCCTTGTTTTTCTGGTGTCCTCTGTCCCCTCTGACTCTTATGCTCTTTTGCCTCCTTTCCTGTAGTTCAAAGAGGAGGGTTTTGATGCAGACATGCCATGTATAGCTCTGTGTTTTGAATGTTGTGATTCTTGTGAATTCTTAAATCCCCTCTTCCAAGGAGTCCACACCTCTTCTCCTTTCTCAAAGAGTTCCCCTAACTTAGGTACAAGAATTCAAATATATGAGTCTACAGGGGCCAATCTTATTCAAACCACCACATATCTAAATCTAATCTTTCTACAACACAAAGGATCCAAGCAATTCTCAGATGATGAGTCCAGCCATGGAGGCCAAAGGAAAATGATTGAGGAGGGTAATGGATGATTTTGTGAACCAATCACAAATACAAAGGCTTTAATGAGAAAGCTGAAAAACTCTGATGTTACTTCTTCTAGTTCCCTGCCTAGGATTCTCCACTCCAATAACTCCTGCTTTTAATTCACTCTCATCTCCTCCCAGGATCCAGTCAAAGATCATTTCCCTCTCTCTAACTGTAACACAAATGGAATTTCAATGTCCTTCTGTGATTTATTACACAGATCTCTCTGAGGGGTCCCCCTTCTCTCGTACTCAATGTCCCGCATCAGGTATAAGGAACAACAGGAGCATTCTCCTCAAGAACATATTGAAATTGGGGAGTTAACTTCAGAGTAGGCATTGTCTTTCATGGTTTGCCCATGACTCCCCTTTGTAAGCATCATGGTTGAGACCAGTGTCACCATGGTGCTTCTCCTGCACAGACACTGCCAGAGAGTCCAGCATATTCACACCTCAAATGAGAACCAGTTCATACCTATTCGTATGGGGGCACATATTGCTTATGTAGTTTCTACTAATGATATGGAAAATGAAAATAACCAGATTCTTTCTTGGATAAAATCAGCATTGTCTGTGGACCTCTGAGCACCATTACCCTCTCCAGTTATCAAAGATGCCAGAAATGGCTGGGATCTCTGATCCCTGATCTGGTTCGTCAATGATTTTGGGTTTCCACTTCAGAGGGGAGGACATTTGAGTAACAGTGAAGTCCAATAAGTATAAACCTGGTCTAGGCTAGCAAGTAGGTACTCTGGCCTAATTCAACATTAAAGTATATGGGTCCATCACCTTCCTGAGGTATTCTGACTCAAGAAGGAAGGGCCACCTTAGGAAGTTGGGCTCACCTTAAGCCAGGCTAAAGAGAGTTTAGAAAAATTATTGCCATGATGAAATTCTCTACTTTCCCAGATTTTCTGCCTAGCATAGGCTTATACAAGAGCACAGACAAGCTGTTCTGAGTTACTCTTCTCTCTATCTCTGCTCTAAGCAATCTTGCCCTAAGATTGGCATTCTTTAGTCTCTTCCTACCCCCTCAACTCAACTCCCACTATGGCTATGGAGAAGGGATGTCCCAACACAAGTTTAAGGTGGTAGGTGGAGAGATGGTGGGAAAATAGTGTCAATTTTGTTTGTGAGATAAAACCTGGCAGTGTCCCCATGCCATTGAGCATGACCCAACATCCATAAACCTGTGGGTAGCACTATTGGTCCTTTGGAGTAATTAAAATGAAAGAAGACTTGAATATAGAGATGAAATGTATTGAAAGGAACAGAGAATTTCAGGCAAAGCCTTAGGGTGTCTTTGAAATAGATTCAGTAAAACATCCTGAATAGACAAACCCCTGCCAGGGTTTTATAGCCCTCTTGTGGTTATTCCACAGGAATATCTATCTGAGGGGGAGGGAGGAACATTGCTGTTAGCCAAAGACAAGAGATATTCCTTCTTTTACTGGTAGGAATAAGACTTGTCATCTCCCTTGTATCTGCCAGGGCTAAGACAACTGCCATCATCCAGACACATCCTCTGGCTGGAGAACTCTCCTGCCAGGGTTGTGGTCCACAATAGAAGAACACTAAACATAATGACTGCTGAACATCAGGAGACTTGCTTGGTATTGGGGGAAGAATATGGTTTCTATGTAAACAAATCAGATGTTGTTAAAATTAATGATACCACCCTCAAAATACTCCTTAAAGACCTACTCTAAAAATTCCAGCCATTGAGCAAATTTGCTGGTTCCATTCCTGCTCATTTTCTTGGCTCCCACCCTCTGTCAGTCCTCTGGTTATACAGTTTTATTTGGATGCTTGGCCCCTTCCCTCTTCATTGACTCTGGCCACCACCATTGATAAAATGACCAACAATCAGGTCATGGTTCACTTCTAGACTCTGGACTCTTCAGACACATGTGAGAGATTCCTCAAGGTTTACAATGATGCATCTCCATTAGTAACTAAATCAGGAAGATGTTGCAAGCCATGGCTGACTGGTCCAGGTCACAACCTGCCATAAGCCTAGCAGCTTTTTCTACAAGCTGAGGAAAATGGAACTACTTCCCTCTAGCAGAACTTCCTGTTCTCTATCTAACCTTATCTGGAGCATGTCCTAAGGACTGGAAAACTGACCTTACTCAAAAGCTGTCTCTGAAACCAAATTCCTGATTCTTCTTTAACTTAGTCCTTGGCACATATGAGCACTTAGAACACTTGTTTGAGGAGCTCTGCTATAGGACTCTACTGCCACATACTAAGCCTTGTGATAGGGGTGTGAGTGCCTAATGCCAATTAGGTTTTGCGCCTACACTCTCCAGTCCTATACATTCTTTATTCTCTGGAATAAAATTGAAGTTAATCATGAAATCTGTATCCCAAAGAGCTATCTGCAATCCTGCTCAGGGGTCACTAAAGATTTCTCTTGCCCCATCTGCCTTTTTCACCTCTCGATCTTGTGGTCATCAGGCCCAGAGGGAGAGATCCCCCACAAATGTCATTGTCTCTTACTTTGTATCTTTGGTCTAGTTAGATGTTTCATAATTCCTGGAATATTGACCAGGGATAATTGTTGTACAAAAAATTAGAGTGACATAGAAGGTAATTAAAGAAAAACTCATTGTATCCAACACAAAGAATGTCTGGCTTGACTGGAGATTCAACATTCACATCACATGGGGCCAATCACCTGGCCAGGAGATTATGCCCCAAGAGGAAGGACCACCCCTAAAAGATGGGTGTAGTAGGAATCTTAGAGGTACTTGTTAATAAAATCAAATCTGAGGCCAGTTATTGGGATGAATGCTGGAAGATCTGAGAAGCAGAACATGCCACAGCTATGTCACCTTGCTAATTCTTCAGGTGATCCTGTTTCCTCAGGATGGAAACTTCTGAGTCCTCATCCCAATCGCTCTCAGTTTAACTTGTCTGCTCTAAAGCCTGAATGCTAAACCAGCCAAATGCTTAACCAACTTAGTTCCATGTCCTCAAGCCTTTTATAGCTCTCTCTTTCTCCCCTCACTCTCTGGGATTAAAGGCTGGGTTTCTGGGATTAAAGATGTGTGTCACCATGCTTGGCTGTTTCTAATGTGGCCTTGAACTCAGAGATCCAGAGGTATTTCTGTGTCTGAAATGCTACAATTTAAGGCATGCACCACCGCCGCCCAACTTCTGCTATGGCTTGCTCTGACCCATTTTCTAGACACCATTTTTGGCTTTGTTCTAGTGGCTTTCTGTTCTCTGAACCCAGATAAGTTTACTAGGGTGCACAATATTGTTGGGAACACAACACCACCTCAGATGTGTACACCTTAAGCCTTGCTTAAGAAGAGATTTGTAAAAAAAATTTATTTTGATGAAATATGTATTTTTTCTTAGATATTCCCACATCCTAGCAAGGCTCTTACAGAGCACAGCCTTTTTGCTTCGAATTACCCTTCATTCTTTCTCTGCTCTAAGCATGATTGCCAGGATGGTTTTGTATGCTCTAGTATTTCTTCAAGCCCCCCTACCCACCATGGGGATGTCTGACAGTGTGTGACTTATCTCTGTTTTGGCTTATCTCAAGTTCATGAGCTTATGTATGGGTCTTTGATTCCATATACTTCTGTTTTTATCCAGTAACATGTGGGTTTTTATTACTATTGTTCTGTAGTACAGCCTCAACTCTGGAATCTTTATACGTCTGTAAGTTCTTTCATTGCACAGGATTCTTTTAACTATCTTTGGTTTTCTGGTTTTTCCATATGGAGTTGAGTATTAAGGTCTGTAAAGGATTGTGTTGGAATTTTAATGGAGATTGCATTGAATCTGTAGATAGCTTTTGGTAAGATTGCCTTTTCTACTATGTTAATCCTATCAATCCATGAGCATGTGAGATCATCCTATCTTCTGATATCTTCTCCAGTTTCTTTCCTCAAAAACTTGAAGTTCTTGCCATACAGGTCTTTCACTTACTTGGTTAGAGTTACACCAAGATAATTTATACTATTTGTGGCTATTGTGAAGTGTGTTGTTTCCTTGATTTCTTTCTCAATCCATTTGTCATTTGTATATTGGAGGGCTACTGATTTTTTTAGTTAGTCTTGTAAACAATCACCTCACATAAGGTGTTTATCTTCTGAACAAATTTTCTCATAAAAATTTTGTGGTTGCTTATGTATACAGGGATATGTGTGTATAAATTGACATTCATATGTGTGATCAGAAAACTGATTACTTTATTGAAATATTTTATATTCTGTCACTTTTATGATCTGTACAAAATTTTCTCAAAAGCTGATTTTTTTCTACTTAATTTAGTTACTTGATTTTATGAATTATAAATTTGTATTCTTATCCTTTTTAAGATATAGTAATTTTACTTTATGTATATAGAAATCTAGTTGCTTATATGTCTGGTACCACATTTGTGCAGTGCCACAGCATACATAAGAGGGCATTCAATTTGGAGAACTGATGTTGCAGATGGATGTGAATCGTCATGTGAAAGCCTGATTTGAGCATGAAACTTCTGAACATCTATCTCTCCAAATTCCAATTTGTATTTCTTAAAATTGTATCATTGAGGGAAGATGTTGCATTTGAAAGATAAAAATATGTGTTCCAATGTTCAGTGATCATGTGTTTTTATGCCATAATGTGTTATCATGGGTGTCATGTTGACCAAGAAAGATAGAGTTGTATCACTAACACACTTCCATCATGAGGCAAGGAAAAGTACATGAAGTACAAAATAATAGTCTGAGCTGTCTATATAGTGTTCTCCAGGCCAAGCTCCTGTACTGTGTGTGATACAGTAGTGTCTCCCTTCATAGGGGAAGTAAAGTCTCAAAACAGTGATTATGTGCAGACATTGAGAAGTGTACTGAAGCCAGCAGTGTTCCTCCTGGTCATCACTCCAGACTGCACAGAAATAATGTCCATGTCCTCTCAGAGTAAAGCCCTAAAAACCACTGAGGAATTGGCTCTCCAGACACTCCTACTTTTTCACGTTGGGACTAGGACTCTGGCCAACATTCTTCTGTTTGTGCACAATTTCTCTCCCATATTTACTGGTTCTCAACTGAGGCCCACTCAGGTCATTGTCAGCAACTTGGCTATGGCCAATGCCTTCCTTCCCCTCATCAATGCATTTCCATATAAGATGATGGTTTTTGTTCCCAGGAGTCCTCCAACTAACCTGCAATGCAAAATAGAGTTCTTCATTCATGTGGTGACTCGAAGCACAAACATGTGCTCCACCTGTGCTTTGAACATCCATCAGTTTGTCACTCTTGTTCCTGGTCACTGGGGTCGGCTGATGCTCCAAGGAAGAACCCCTGATGTCCTGAGTTATTCTTGTTACAGTTGTTGGTTGTTGAGTGTCTTATATAATGTCTACATTCCAATGAAAGTCAGTGGTACACAGAACACAGGCAATGTCACCAACAATAACAGCAAGTGGGTCTGCTCTACATCTGGATTCAGTGTAGTCATGGCTATCTTGCATTTTGTCCATGATGCCACATTTATCATCATCATGGCCTGGACCAGTGTCTCCATGGTGCTTCTCCTCCATAGACATAACCAGCGAACACAGCACATGCTCACTCCCAATCAGAACCAGAGAGGCCATGCTGAGACCAGAGCAGCCCAAACTGTCCTGATGCTGGTGGTCACATTTGTTGGCTTGTACCTCCTAAATTTTATTTGTATAATCTTTCACACTTTTTTAATGGACTATCGTGTCTGGTTGAGGCATGTAAATGAAGTTTTGACTGCAGCCTTCCTCACTGTGTCCCTTCCTGTTGATCTTTAGGGATCCTAAGGATCCCTGTTCTGTGCTCTTCAACTGCTGAAAACCACAGTCAACATGACACACACAGAAGAAAGCTTCTCTAGCAGCTGTCTAGAGAACAGTGCACACTCTATTAAGTAAAAGTTGTTTGAGAATCCTTCCTCATAGACCAGGCATGTTGACTCACTGAACTCATCCCAGCACTGGGGAGACTGAGCCAGGAGGGTTGCAATATAATCAATGGCATGTCATTCTGAAGAGTGGGATCCAGGCTAACTTGTGATAAGGAGACCCAGTCTCACAACTATGTATCTTCACCCTAAGATAGAAAGAAGATAAATACACAAAAGGAGAGAGCAGAATGAAAAAGAACACCAGTAATCCTATAAATATTCACACTAGCCTTAGGAAATCATGTGTTCCTATATTGTATAGTGCACATGCAATCCATGCTGCATCCTATATATCCATATTTTTTCTTTGTTAAAAAAATTCTTTTTTATTAAGACATTTTCTATTCATTCTACTTGTCAACCACAGATTCCCCTGACCTCCCTCCTCACATCCCCTATCCCTCTTCCCCAAACCACCTTCCATTTCCACCTCCTCCAAGGCAAGGTCTCTCATGGGGAGTAAGCAGAGCCTGGTACAGTCAGTTGAGGGAGGCCCTAGCCCCTCCTCTCTGCAAGAAGGCCAAGTAAAGTGTCTCATCATAGGCACTAGGCTCCCAAAAACCAGCTCATGCACTAGGGACAGGTCCCTCTCCCACTGCCTGGGGCTCCCCAAACAGATCAAGCTATACAGTCTCACTTATCTAGAGGGCCTAGTTGAATATTATGTGTGCTCCTCAGCTATTGGTCCACACTTCATGCGTCTCTACTAGTTTGGCTAGTTGTCTCTGTACTTTTTTCAATTGTGGTCTCAATATTCTTGCTCATAAAATCCCTCCTCTCTCTTGTCGATTGGACTGCTGGAGCTCTGCCTTGGAGCACGCTGTGGATCTCTTCATCTACTTCCATCAGTCATGGATAAGGGTTCTATGATGTCAGTTAGGGTCTTCTGCCATCTGATCACCAGAGTGGGTCAACTCCATCACCCTCTCCACCATTGCCAGTAGTCTATGGTGGAGTCATTTTTGTGGATCATGGGGACATCCCTAGAACTCTGCTTCTCCATATTTTCATGGTGCCTTCATTTATCATGGTATCTCTTTCCATGTTCTCCCACTCTGTTCCTGATCCAGGAGATCCTCCTGCTAACCTAAGCTCTCATTTCCCTTCTCTTGCCCTCTATTACCCCACACCACACCCACGTCCCCAGTATGCTCATGTCGATCTCAAACTTTTCTCTATTTCTGCAAGATCCCTGTGTCTTTCATAGGGTTCTCTGTACTAGCTAGTCTCCCTGGAGCTGTGGGTTGCAGTCTGGTTATCCTTTGCTTTACATCTGGTATCCACATATGAGTGATTACATACCATGTTTGTACTTCTGAGCCTGTGTTACCTCACTCAGGATGATATTTTCTAGTTCCATCCATTCGCCTGCAAACTTAATAATGTCAATTTTTTCCTCTGCTGTGTAGTACTCCATTTGTGTCTATGTACCACATTTTCTTTATCCATCCTTCAGTTAAATGGCATGTATGTTGTTTCCAGGTTCTGGCTATTACAAACAGTGCTGCTATGAATATAGTTGAGCATGTGCCCAAAGGTGGTTTATCTGGGTCTTGAGGAAGATTGATTCCCAATATTTCCAGAAATGGGCATACTGATTTCTAACGTGGCTCTAGAGGCTTGCATTCCCACTAACAGTGGAGGAGTGTTCCCCTTGCTCCACATCCTCTCCAGCATAAGCTGGCCTCAGTGTTTTTGATCGTTGCTTTTTTGAGAGGTGTAAGATGATATCTCAGAGTCATTTTGATTTGCATTTTCCTGATGACTAGGGATGGCAAGCAATTCTTTAAATGTATTTTAGCCAATTGAGTTTTTGGTTGAGAATTCTATGTTTAGTTCAATAGCCCATTTTTAAACTGCACTGTTAGGTATTTTGATGTCTAGTTTCTTGAGTTCTTTATATACTCTGTATATCAGTCCTCTGTCAGATGTGGGATTTTGAAGATCTTTTCCCATTTTGTAGGCTGTCCTTTTGTCTTAATGACCATGTCCTTTTCCCTACAATAGCCTCTCAGTTTCAAGAAGTCCCATTTATTAATTGTTGTTCTCAGTGTCTGTGCTACTGGTGTAATACTTAGGAAGTAATTTCTGGTGCCTATGCATTCAAGACTACTTCCTATTTTCTCTTCTATCAGGTTCAGAATAACTAGATTTATGTTGAGGTCTTTGATCCACTTGCACTTAAATTTGTGCATAGTGACAGATATGGATCTATTTGCAATCTTCTACATGGTGACATCCAGTTATGCCAGCACTATTTGCTGAAGATGCTTTCTATTTTTCATAGTATAATTTTGGCTTTGTGTGAAAATCAGGTGTCTATAGGTGTATGGATTTACATATGGGTCCTTGATTCCATTAGTCAAACTTTCTGTTTTTATGCCAATACCATGTTGTTTTTTAACTATTGCTCAGTAATACATTTTGAAATCTGGGATGGTGATACATCTGGAAGTTCCTTTATTGTATGTGTTTCTTTTAGCTATCCTGGGTTTTTTGGTTTTCTGTATTCAGTTGAGCATTGTACTTTCAAGGTCTGTGATAGATTGTGTTGGGATTTTAATGGAGATTGCATTGAATCTGTATATTGCTTTTGGTAGGATGGCCATTTTTACTGTATTAATCCTAGCAATCCATGAGCATGGGAGGAGGTCTTTCCATCTTCTGATATCTTCTCCAATATCTTTCTTCAAACACTTGAAGTTCTCCTCATACAGGTGTTTCACTCGCTTGGTTAGAAATACACAAAGATATTTTATATTCTTTGTGGCTATTGTGAAGGGTGTTGTTTCCTTGATTTCATTCTTAACCAATTTATCATTTGTATATAGGAGGGCTACTGATTTTTTGAGTTAGACTTGTATGCAGTCACTTCTCAGAAGGTATTTATCCGCTGAAGGAGTTCCCTTGTAGAACCTTTGTCATTGTTTATGTATATAAGGATTTATATGTATAAATTGAGCTTCATATTTGTGATCAGAAAGCTGGTTCCTTTTTAATTATTTTCTATTCTATCACTTTGATGATCTGAATTATATTTTCCCAAATGTTGATTGGTTCTTGTTTTGCTATTTACTTTTCCTACATGATTTTATGAATTATAAATTTGTATTTGTATACTTTTTAAGATATAGTAATTTTACTTTATGGTTATAGTGTTTTAACTGCCTGTATGTCTGGCACCATATTTGTGCAGTGCCACAAAAACCAGGAGAGGGCATTCATTTTGGTGAAGTGATGTTACAGATGGATGAGGACGTTCATGTGGGCGCTGGATTTGAACATGAGTCTTCTGAACAGCCATCTCTCTAACCTCCAATTTGTATTTCTTAACACTTTTTATCATTGAGGGGAAATGTTGCATTCAAAAGATAAGAGAATATGTCCCAATGTTCAGTGTTCATATGTTATGCCATACTATGTTACAATGGGTGTCATGTTGACCAAGAGATACAGCTGTATCACTAATACATCCATCATGAGGTGAGGGAAAGTTCATGAAGTACAAAATGATAGTCTCAGTTGTCTATTTGATGTTCTTCTGGACAAGGTCCTGTGCTGTGATTCAGTTAGTATCTCCTTCATAGAAGAAGTAAAGACTCAAATAATTGATTATGCTCAGACATTGAGAAGTGTCTTGAAGACAGCAGTGTTCCTCCTGGTCATCACTCCAGTCTACCCAGAAGACCTCTCCAAGACTTCTCAGAGTAAAGCTCTAAAAACCACTGAGGAACTGGCTTTCCATATGCTCCTGCTTTCCAAGGTCGGAATTGGAATTCTGGCCAACATTCTTCTGTTTTTTTCACATTTCTCTCCTATCTTTACTGGCTCTCAACCGAGGTCCAGTCAGGTCATTGTCACCAACTTGGCTGTGGCCAGTATGTTCATTCTCCTCGTCACTGCATTTCCAACCAGGTGATGGTTTTTGTTCCCAGGAGTCCTCCAACTAACCTGAAATGCAAAATTGAGTTCTCCATTCGCATGGTGGCTCGAAGCACAAACATGTGCTCCACCAGTGCCCTGAGCATCCATCAGTTTGTCACTCTTGTTCCTGGTCACTGGGGTAGGCTGATGTTCCAAGGAAGAACCCCTGATGTCCTGAGTTATTCTTGTTGCTGTTATTGGTTGTTCTATGTTTAAATAACATCCACATTTTAATAAAAGTCACTGGTCTACAGAGCGCAGCAATGACACTAACAAAAACAGCAGGTGGTTCTGCCTGCTCTACTTTTGGATTCACTGTAGGCATGGTCTTGCGTTTTTCCCAAGATGTCTCATTCATCAGCATCATGGTCTGGACCAGTGTCTCCATGGTGCTTCTCCTCCATAGACATCACCAACGAAACACAGCACATCCTCTCTTCCAATCAGAACCACAGAGGCCTTGCTGAGACCAGAGCAGCCCAAACTGTCCTGATGCTGGTGGTCACTTTTGTAAGCTTTTATGTCTAGACTGTGTTTGCAGTTTGATTCAGGTTTCTTTTGTGGCACTCTTGTATCTGTGTGGAGGCATGCAATGTAGGTGAAGCTTGGCTGCAAGCTTCCCCACTGTTTCTCCCTTCCTGTTGATCTTTAGGGATCCTCAGGATGCCTGTTCTGTCCTCTTCAACTGCTGAAAAACATAGTTAACATGACAAACACAGAAGACAGCTTCTCCAGCAGATGTACACTCTCTGTTAATTAAAAGTTGTTAGAAAATCCTTCTGCATAAACCAGAGATGTTGACTCACTGTACTTATCCCAGCACTGGAGAGACTGACCAGGAGGACTGAAATGTAAGCAATGGCATGTCAGGCGCTAGAGTGAGATCCAGTCCAACTTGTAATAAGGAGACATAGTCTCACAACTCCTTATGTGCACCCTAAAAAAAAGATAATAAATAAAGAAGAGAAAAATAAATTTTTATTTTCCATATGAAGTTGAGTATTATTCTTTCCAGATCTGTGAAGAATTGTGTGTTGGAATGGAGGGGAGGGGATAGGGGGAAGGTGGGTGTGGGGCGGGAGGGGGGAGGACAGGGGAACCCATGGCTGATGTGTAAAATTAAAACACAAATATAATAAAAAAGGGGAAAAAATTCAAGAGCAAAACTAACTAACTAAATAAATAAACAAATAAATAAATAAATAAACAAGAGAAAAAGAAAGAAAATGAATGCCAGTCATCACATAAATATTCACAATTGCTTTGGGAGATCAATGTGTTCCTGTTGGTGTATTGTATACGTCACCTGCAATCCATACTGCAGTCTATACACCTCCATACCAAAGTCCAAATCTGAATGTAATATACACTGTATGGTATTGGCTCATCTGTTGGCTACATAGTGATTACATATAGGTG
>NC_050443.1:3668512-3810410 GCF_903995425.1 Onychomys torridus
CTACCAATCCCTCAGCATGTGAGGTCTTTCTATCTTCTGATATCTTCTCCAATTTCTTTCTTCAAACACTTGAAGTTCTTGTCATATAGGTCTTTCACTTGCTTGGTTAGAGTTACACCAAGATATGTTAAATTATTTCTGGATATTGTGAAGCGTGTGGTTTTCTTGATTTGTTTCTCAACCCATTTGTCATTTGTATATAGGAGGGCTACTGATTTTTCTGAGTTAGTCCTGTATCCAGTCACTTCATACAAGGTGTTTATCTGCTGAAGCTGTTCCCTTATAGAACTTTCATGGTTGCTTATGCATAAAGGATATATGTGTATAAATTGAGGTTCACAGTTGTGATCAGAGACTGGTTAGTTTATTGAAATATTTTGTATTTTATCATTTTGATGATGTCTAAAATTTCTCAAGAGCTGATTGGTTTCTTGCTCCTTACTTTACTTACATGATTTTATGAATTACATGTTTAAATTCTTCATTAAAGACATAGTATTTTCTTTATGCATCTAGTGTTTAACTGCCTGTATGTCTGGCACCGCATTTGTGCAGTGCCACAAAAACCACAAGAGGGCATTCATTTTAGAGAACTGATGATCCAGATGGATGTTAATGACCATATGGGTGCTGGATTTGAACATGAGTCTTCTGAACATCTTTCTCTCCAACCTCCAATTTGTATTTCTTAACACTTTTTAATCATTGAGGGAAGAAGTTACATTTGAAATATAAAAAAAATGTGCTCCCATGCTCACTGTTAATATGGTTATTTTTTTCTCATTTTGAAATTTTATAATTTGATTTAATTTTACATATCATCCATGGATTCCCCTGTCCTCCCTCCTCCTGTCCCCCAGAACCCCCATCAGTCCCATATCCTCCAGGGCAAGGACTCGCCTGGGGATTCATCTCAACCAGGTAGATTCTGTCCAGGCAGGTCCAGTCCTCCTCTTCTCAGGGTGAGCAAAGTGTCCCTGCATAGGCCCTGGGTTCCAAAACAGCCAGCTCATGCAGTAAGGACAGATCAAGATTGGAAAAAGCACAGGGACAGATAGCCAAACTAGTGGAAACACATGGACTATGAACCAATAGCTGAGGAACCCTGACTGGGTCAAGCCCTCTGGATAAGTGAGACAACTGAATAGCTTGAAACTGTTTGACAGGGCACCCAGGCAGTGGGACCAGGATCTGGTCATATGTTTATATGCCATACTGTTTTATCATGGGTGTTCAGATTGAGCAAGAATGATATAGTTGTTTCACTAAAATACCTCCATCATCAGACACTAGATAGTACATGACCTACGAAATAATAGTGTGTGTTGCCTATGCAATGTTCTCTAGACCAAGGCTCATATACTGTGAAATAATTTTGTCTCCCTTCATAGAGGTAAAGAGATTGAGAAAGTGTGTTGAAGACAGCAGTGTTCCTCCTGGTCACCACTCCAGTCTGCACAGAAGTCTTCTCCATGACCTATCAGAATAAAGCTCAAAAAAGCCACTGAGGAATTGGCTCTCCAGACACTTCTAATTTTCCAGGTTGGGACTGGAATTCTGGCCAACATTCTTCTGTTTGTCCACAATTTCTCTCCAATCTTTACTAGCTCTCGACTGAGGCCCACACAGGTCATTGTTGCCAACTTGGCTGTGGCCAATGTCTTCATTCTCCTTCTCATTGCATTTCCAAACAAAGTGATGGTTTTTGTTCCAAGGAAACCTCCAACTAACCTGCAATGCAAAATTGTGTTCTTCATTCGCATGGTGGCTCGAAGCACAAACATGTGCTCCACCTGTGTCCTAAGTATCCATCAGTTTACCACTCTTGTTCTTGGTCACTGGGGTAGGCTGATGTTCCAAGGAAGAACCCCCAATGTCCTGAGTTATTCTTGTTACAGTTGTTGGTTTTTTGAGTGCCCTTAAATAATGCCTACATTCCAATGAAAGTCAGTGGTCCCACAGAGCACAGACAATGTCACCAACAATAACAGCAAGTGGGTCTGCTCTACATCTGGATTCAGTGTAGGCATGGCTATCTTGCGTTTTTTCCCACGATGCCACATTCATCAGCATCATGGTCTGCACCAGTGTCTCCATGGTGCTTCTCCTCCATAGACATCACCAGCGAACACAGCACATGCTCACTCCCAATCAGAACCAGAGAGGGCATGCTGAGACCAGAGCAGCCCAAACTGTCCTGATGCTGGTGGTCACATTTGTTGGCTTGTACCTCTTAAATTTTCTTTGTATAATCTTTCACACTTTTTTAATGGACTATCGTGTCTGGCTGAGGCATGTAAATGAAGTTTTGACTGCAGCCTTCCCCACTGTTTCCCCCTTCCTGTTGCTCTTTAGGGATCCTAAGGATCCCTGTTCTGTGCTCTTCAACTGCTGAAAACCACAGTCAACATGACACACACAGAAGACAGCTTCTCTAGCAGCTGTACACAGTATATTAAGTAAAAGTTGTTTGAAAATCCTTCCTTGTAAACCGGACAAGTTGACTCACTAAACTCATCCCAGCACTGGGGAGACTGAGAGAGACAACTGCAATGTAATCAATAGCATGTCAGGCTGAAGAGTGGGATCCAGGCCAACTTGTGATAAGGAAACTCAATCTCATAACTATGTATCTGCACCCTTAGATAGAAAGAAGAGAAATAAACAAATGAGAGAGAGCAGAATGAAAAAGAACATTAGTAATCCTATAAATATTTACAAAAGCCTTAGGTAATCATGTGTCCCCTTATTATACTAGAGCATATGCCATCCATACTGTATCCTACATATCCATATTTATTCTTTGTTAAAATGTTTCTTCTTTTTTTATTAAGAGATTTTCTATTCATTCTACTTGTTAACCACTGATTCCCCTGTCCTCCCTCCTTACATCCCCTATCCCTCTCCCCCAAACCACCTTCTATTTCCACACCATCCAAGGCAAGTTCTCTCATGGGAAGTAAGCAGAGCATGGCACACACAGCTGAGGCAGGCCCAAGCCACTCCTCTCTGCAACAAGGTCAATCAAAGTGTCTCATATTAGGTACTAGGCTCTAAAAACACCAGCTCATGCACTAGGGACAGGTCCTTCTCCCACTACCTGGGGTCCCCCAAACAGTTCAAGCTATACAGCCTCGCTTATCTAGAGGGCCTAGTCCAGTACTATGGGTGATCCTCATCTATTGGTCTATACTTTCTGCTTATTCACTAGTTTGGCTAGTTGTCTCTGTAATTTTTTGAAATGTGGTCTCAATATTCTTGCTCCTAAAATCCCTCCTCTCTCTTGTTGATTGGACTGCTGGAGCTCTGCTTTGGACCCTGCTGTGGATCTCTGCATCTTCTTCCATCAGTCATGATTGTGGCTTCTATGATATCAGTTTGGGTATTCTGCCATCTGATCACTGGAGTGGGTCAGCTCTGTCACCCTCTCCACCATTGCCAGTAGTCTATGATGGATTCATCTTTGTGGATCATGAGGACATCCCTAGAACTCTGCTTCTCCATATTTTCATGGTGCCTTCATTTATCATGGTATCTCTTTCCTTGTTCTCCCACTCTTTTCCTGATCCAGGAGGAACGTCCTGCTCACCTAAGCTCTCATTTCCCCGCTCTTGCCTTCAATTACTCCCCACCCCACTCCCATCACCAGTATGCTCATGTAGATCTCAACCTTTTCTCCATTTCTTGATGATCCCTGTGGCTTTCCTAGAGTTCCCCTTACTAGCTAGTCTCCCTGGATCTGAGGGTTGCAGTCTGGTTATCCTTTGCTTTACATCTGGTATCCACATATGAGTGAGTACATACCATGTTTGTAATTCTGAGTCTGGGGTACCTCACTCAGGATGATATTTCTAGTTCCATACATTTGACTGCAAACTTAATAATGTCATTTTTCCCCTCTGGTGAGTAGTACTCCAATGTGTCTATGTATCACATTTTCTTTATCCATTCTTCAGTTAAATGGCATCTAGGTTGTTTCCATGTTCTGCCTATTACAAATAGTGCTGTAGTGAATATAGTTGAGCATGTGTCCCAATGTTATAATTGAGCATTCCTTGGGTTTATGCCCAAAAGTGATTTAGCTGAGTATTGAGGAAGATTGATTCCCAAGTTTTTCAGAAATTGGCATACTGATTTCCAAAGTGGCTGTAGAGGTTTGCATTCCCACCAACAGTGGAGGAGTGTTCCCCTTGCTCCACATCCTCTCCAACATAAGCTGTCTTCAGTGATTTGATCATAGCCATATTGAGAGGCGTAAGATGGTATCTCATAGTTGTTTTGATTTGCATTTTCCTGATGATTAAGGATGGCAAGCAATTCTTTAAATGTATTCCAACCAATTGAGCTTCTTTTGTTGAGAATTCTATGTTTAGCTCTAAAGCCCATTTCTAAATCCCATTGGACTGTTAGGTATTTTGATGTCTAGTTTCTTGAGTTCTTTATATATTCTGTATATCAGCCCTCTATCAGATGTGGGGTTTTGAAGATCTTTTCCCTTTCTGTAGGCTGTCATTTTGTTAATGACCATTTCCATTGTCCTACAAAAGCTTCTCAGTTTCAACAGGTCCCATTATTAATTGTTCTCTGTGTCTGTGCAATTGGTGTCATATTTAGGAAGTAATTTCCAGTGCCAGTTCATTCAAGAGTACTTCCTGCTTTCTCTTCTATCAGGTTGAGAATAACTGGATGTATATTGAGTTCTTTGATTCACTTGGACTTAAGTTCTGTGCACAGTGACAGATAAGGATCTATTTTCAATCTTCTACATGTTGACATCCAGTTATGCCAGCACCATTTGTTGAAGATGCTTTCTTTTTTCCATTGTACAGTTTTGGCTTCTTTGTGTATAATGAGGTGTTCATGCATGTTCAGATTAGTGTCAGGGTTTTCCTTTAGATTCCATTGGTTCACATGTCAGTTTTTATTGCAGTACCAAGATGTTTTTATTACTTTAGCTCTATAGTAGAGCTTGCAGTCAGGGATCATGATGCCTCCAGAGGTTGTTTTATTGTACAGATTCTTTCAGATATCCTGGGTTTTTTCTTTTTCCATGTGAAATTGAGTATTGTTCTTTTCCAGTCTGTGAAGCTTGTGTTGGGGTTTTGATGGGGGATTGCATTGAATCTATAGATTGCTTTTGGTAATATCGCCATTTTTATTATGTCAATCCTACCTATCCATCAGCATGAAGAGCTATCCATTTTGTGAGATATTCTTCAATTTCTCTCTTCAGAGCCTTAAAGTTATTCTCATATAGGTCCTTCACAGGCTTAGTTAGAGTAACCCCAAGGTATTTTATATCATTTGTGGCTATTGTAAAGGGTGATGTATCTCTTATTTCTTTCTCAGCCTGTTTGTCATTTGTGTATAAGAGGGCTACTGATTTTTAAAGTTAATCTTGTATCCTGCCACATTACTGAAGGTGTTTATCAGTTGTAGGTGTTTCCTGGTATAATTTTTTGGGTCATTTGTGTATACAGTCATATCATCTGCAAAGAGTGGAAGTTTGATTTCTTCCTTTCCAATTTGTATCGCCTTGATCTCCTTAGGTTGTGTTATTGCTCTGGCTAGAACTTCAAGTAGTATATTGAGTAAGTATGGGGAGAGTGGACAGCCTTGTCTTGTTCCTGTTTTTAGTGGAATTGCTTTGTGTTTCTCTCCATTTAATTTGATGTTGGCTGTTGGCTTGCTATATTGCCTTAATTATGTGGACTGTATTCATGATCTCTCCAAGACCTTTACCATGAAGGATTTTGCTTTTTGTCAAAGGTCCTTTTTCAGTACCTAATGAAATGATCATGTGGTTCTTTTCATGTAGTTTGAGTATATGGTGTATTATATTGACAGACTTTTGTATGTTGAACCAACCTTGAATATTTGGGATGAAGCCTACTTGATCATGGTGGATAATTGTTTTGATATGTTCTTGGAGTCTGTTTGCCAATATTTTTATTGAGTATTTTTGTATCAATATTCATGAGTGAGACTGGTCTGTAATTCTCTTTATTTTTTCTATCTTTTTTTGGTTTAGGATTCAGAGTAACTGTAGCCTCATAGAAGGAGTTTGGTAATGTTCCTTCTGTTTCTATTATGTAGAACAACTTAAAGAGTATTGGTAATAACTCTTCTTTAAAAATCTGGTAGTATTCTGCATTAAAACCATCTGGTCCTCAGCATTTTTGGTTGGGAGACTTTTAATGACTGTTTCTATTTCCTTAGAGGTTATTGGTCTATTTAAATAGTTTACCTGGTCTTGATTTAACTTTGTTATTTGGTACTATTTCAGAATATTTCTTTTAGATTTTATAATTTTGTGGAGTAGAGGTCTTTGAAGGATGACCCAATGATTCTCTGGATATCCTCAGTGAAAGGTCTTATGTCTCCCTTTTCATTTCTGATTTTGTTAATTTGGATGCTCTCTCCCAGCCTTTGGTTTGTCTGGGTATGGGCTTGTCTATCTTTTTTATTTTCTCAATGAACCAGCTCTTTGATTCATTGATTCTTTGTAGTGTTCTCTTTGTTTCTATTCTATTGATTCAGCTCTCAACTTGATTATTTCCTGGCATCTATTCCTCCTGGGGGACTTTGCTTCTTCTTGTTCTAGAGCATCCAGGTGTGCTGTTAAGTCACTAGTGTGAGATTTCCCAACTCCCTTATGTGGGCATTAATGCTATGAATTTTCCTCTTAGCAGTGCTTTCATAGTGTCCCATAAGTTTGGGTATGTAGTACATTAATTTTCATTGATCCCTATGAAGTGTTTAATTTCTTTCTTTCTTTCTTTCTTTCTTTCTTTCTTTCTTTCTTTCTTTCCTTCCTTCCTTCCTTCCTTCCTTCCTTCCTTCCTTTCTTTCTTTCTTTCTGTCTTGCTTTCTTTCGCTTTCTTGCTTTCTTGCTTTCTCACTTTTTTCTTTCTCTTTTCCTTGTCACATTGGTGATTAAGTTGGGCATTTTTCAGTTTCCATGAGATTGTTGCCCTTCTGTAATTTTTGTTGTTGTTGAAATATAACTTTAACCCATGGTGGTCTGATAGAATAAAGGAGGTTATTTTTTTGTATCGGTTGAGATGTACTTTCTGACCGAGTATATCATTGATTTTAGAGAAGGTTACATGGGGTGTTGAGAAGAAGGTATATTCTTTTTGGTTAGGGGTGTTATGTTCTGTAGATATTGATTAAGTCCATTGTGTCATAATATCAGTTAAGCCACATATTTTTCTGTTAAGTTTTGATCTGGCAGATCTGTCCAGTGGTGAGAATGGGGTGTAGAAGTCTCCCACTATTAATGTGTGGTTTTTTATGTATTATTTAAGCTTTAGTAATGTTCCATTTACATATGTGGGTGCCCTTGTGTTTGGGTCAAAAATGTTCAGAATTGTAACTTCATCTTGGTGGATCTTTCCTGTGATGAGTATATAATGTCCTTCTTGATCTCTTTTGATTGATTTTAGTTTGAATTCTATTTTGTTGGATATTAAGATAGCTACACCAGGTTGGAACTTAAGACCATTTGATTGGAAAGACTTTTCCCAGCCTTTTATTCTGATGCAGTGTGTATCTTTGGAGTTGAGGTGTGTTTCTTGTATGCAGCAGAAGGATGGGTCTTGGTTTTGTGTCGATTCTGTTAGCTTGTGTCTTATTATAGGTGAATTAAGTCCATTGATATTAAGAGATATTAATGACCAGTGATTGTTAATTCCTGTTATCTTTTGGTATTAATGTGTTACTTTTATTCTTTGGATTTTCTGCTGTGGGGTTATTTATTGCCTGTGTTTTCGAGGGTGTATCTGACTTCTTTAGGTGGAAATTTTCTTCTAGTGCTTCCTGCAGTGCATAGGTATTGTTTAAATCTGGGTTAATCTTGGAATGTCTTGTTTACTCCATCTATGGTGATTGCAAATTTTGGTGGGTATATGAGTCTAGGCTGGCATCCATGGTCTTATGTCTGAATTACATCTGTCCAGGTCCTTCTGGCTTTCAAAGTCTCCATGGAGAAGTCAGGTGTTATTCTGATGGGTTTGCCTCTATAAGTCACTTGGCCTTTTTCCTTTGCTGGTCTTAACATTCTTTCTTTTTTTCTGTACATTTACTTGTTTAATTGTTATGTGGCAAGGGACCTTTTTGGGTTTCTAGTCTGTTTGGTGTTCTATAGGCTTCTTTTATCTTCATAGGCATTACCTTCTTTAATTGGAAAAGTTTCTTATATGATCTTGTTGAAATTTTTTTGTGCCTTTGAGTTGGTATTCTTCTTCTTCTATCCCTATTATTCTTAGGTTTTCCTTTTCATGGTGTCCCAGATTTCCTGGACATTTTGTGTTATAACATTTTTGGCTTTGGTATTTTCTTTGACTGGCAAATCTATTTCCTCTATTGTATCCTCTACACTAGAGATTCTGTCTTCCATCTTTTCTGTTCTGTTTATTATGCTTGAATCTGTATTTCCTGCTCTTCTACTCAGATTTTCTATTTCCAGCATTCCCTCTGTTTGTTTCTTCTTCATTGTTTCTAATTCCCTTTTCCAGTCTTGAACTGTTTCCATCACATGTTTAGTTTCTTTTTCATGGTTTTCTTGGATTTCTTTAAGGGATTTATTGATTTCTTTCAATTTTTATTTGTCTTTTTCTCAGTGTCTTTATTGATTTCTTCCAATTATTTGTTAATCTTTTTCTCAATTTCTTTAAGGGAGCTTTTTTATTTATTTCTTGAAAGGCCTCTAGCATCTTCATGAAGCCATTTTTAAGTTAAATTAGTTCTGCTTCTTCTACATTGTGATGTTCAAGTCTTGCTGCTGGAGGAGGGCTAGGTTCTGTTGATACCTGTACTGTTCTATATGTTGTTATATGTATTTTTCCCATGACATCTGCCCATTTCCTCCTCTAATAAGTATAAGAGGGGCCTGTGCCTGAGCAAGTTGCTATTGGTCCATTTTTGCTTGTTATATCAGTGTCTCAGGGGGCCCCTCTGTGTCCAATCTTAGGTGTTGGTCTAATTGGAGCTGGTAGATTCTGTATCTCAGGGACCTGCTCTTGGCTCAACCCAAGCAAGCTGATTCTGTGGCTCAAGTTCCAGGGTATTCAGTTTATTGTGATGCATGTGGTACACATACAAATATCCAAGTAAACATTCATACATACAAAATAAAATTTAATTGTTTTCATTTGTTTCCTTTGATTGAAATAGACTCTGTTCTCATACAATCTATCTGATGACAGTTTCCCCTCCTTTTTAACCCAGTCACCTTCTCTGGATGCATTCTTTCTGTCTCTAACAAGAAAAGAATGGTCTTTTTAGAGATGAAAACCAAATGAGACAAAACATAATATACTAAGAGAAAACAAAACATCTCATATTGTGACTGAAGAAGGCATCCTCCCAAAAAGAAAAGATCCCGAAGAGCAGACACAGGAATCAGAGACCCACTCATTCCCACACTGAGGAATCCCACAGAAACACTAAGCTAAAGGCAGTAATTTATATGCAGAAGGCATGGCGAGGACTCCTGTAGGGCATGTGCTTGCTGCTTCTGTCTTTGGACCTTATACGCATCTTGCTCAGTTAATTCTGTGTGCCTTGTTTTTCTGGTGTCCTCTGTCCCCTCTGACTCTTATGCTCTTTTGCCTCCTCTCCTGTAGTTCAAAGAGGAGGGTTTTGATGCAGACATGCCATGTATAGCTCTGTGTTTTGAATGTTGTGATTCTTGTGAATTCTTAAATCCCCTCTTCCAAGGAGTCCACACCTCTTCTCCTTTCTCAAAGAGTTCCCCTAACTTAGGTACAAGAATTCAAATATATGAGTCTACAGGGGCCAATCTTATTCAAACCACCACATATCTAAATCTAATCTTTCTACAACACAAAGGATCCAAGCAATTCTCAGATGATGAGTCCAGCCATGGAGGCCAAAGGAAAATGATTGAGGAGGGTAATGGATGATTTTGTGAACCAATCACAAATACAAAGGCTTTAATGAGAAAGCTGAAAAACTCTGATGTTACTTCTCCTAGTTCCCTGCCTAGGATTCTCCACTCCAATAACTCCTGCTTTTAATTCACTCTCATCTCCTCCCAGGATCCAGTCAAAGATCATTTCCCTCTCTCTAACTGTAACAACAAATGGAATTTCAATGTCCTTCTGTGATTTATTACACAGATCTCTCTGAGGGGTCCCCCTTCTCTCGTACTCAATGTCCCGCATCAGGTATAAGGAACAACAGGAGCATTCTCCTCAAGAACATATTGAAATTGGGGAGTTAACTTCAGAGTAGGCATTGTCTTTCATGGTTTGTCCATGACTCCCCTTTGTAAGCATCATGGTTGAGACCAGTGTCACCATGGTGCTTCTCCTGCACAGACACTGCCAGAGAGTCCAGCATATTCACACCTCAAATGAGAACCAGTTCATACCTATTCGTATGGGGGCACATATTGCTTATGTAGTTTCTACTAATGATATGGAAAATGAAAATAACCAGATTCTTTCTTGGATAAAATCAGCATTGTCTGTGGACCTCTGAGCACCATTACCCTCTCCAGTTATCAAAGATGCCAGAAATGGCTGGGATCTCTGATCCCTGATCTGGTTCGTCAATGATTTTGGGTTTCCACTTCAGAGGGGAGGACATTTGAGTAACAGTGAAGTCCAATAAGTATAAACCTGGTCTAGGCTAGCAAGTAGATACTCTGGCCTAATTCAACATTAAAGTACATGGGTCCATCACCTTCCTGAGGTATTCTGACTCAAGAAGGAAGGGCCACCTTAGGAAGTTGGGCTCACCTTAAGCCAGGCTAAAGAGAGTTTAGAAAAATTATTGCCATGATGAAATTCTCTACTTTCCCAGATTTTCTGCCTAGCATAGGCTTATACAAGAGCAACAGACAAGCTGTTCTGAGTTACTCTTCTCTCTATCTCTGCTCTAAGCAATCTTGCCCTAAGATTGGCATTCTTTAGTCTCTTCCTACCCCCTCAACTCAACTCCCACTATGGCTATGGAGAAGGGATGTCCCAACACAAGTTTAAGGTGGTAGGTGGAGAGATGGTGGGAAAATAGTGTCAATTTTGTTTGTGAGATAAAACCTGGCAGTGTCCCCATGCCATTGAGCATGACCCAACATCCATAAACCTGTGGGTAGCACTATTGGTCCTTTGGAGTAATTAAAATGAAAGAAGACTTGAATATAGAGATGAAATGTATTGAAAGGAACAGAGAATTTCAGGCAAAGCCTTAGGGTGTCTTTGAAATAGATTCAGTAAAACATCCTGAATAGACAAACCCTGGCAGGGTTTTATAGCCCTCTTGTGGTTATTCCACAGGAATATCTATCTGAGGGGGAGGGAGGAACATTGCTGTTAGCCAAGACAAGAGATATTCCTTCTTTTACTGATAGGAATAAGACTTGTCATCTCCCTTGTATCTGCCAGGGCTAAGACAACTGCCATCATCCAGACACATCCTCTGGCTGGAGAACTCTCCTGCCAGGGTTGTGGTCCACAATAGGAAGAACACTAAACATAATGACTGCTGAACATCAGGAGACTTGCTTGGTATTGGGGGAAGAATATGGTTTCTATGTAAACAAATCAGATGTTGTTAAAATTAATGATACCACCCTCAAAATATCTCCTTAAAGACCTACTCTAAAAATTCCAGCCATTGAGCAAATTTGCTGGTTCCATTCCTGCTCATTTTCTTGGCTCCACCCTCTGTCAGTCCTCTGGTTATACAGTTTTATTTGGATGCTTGGCCCTTCCCTCTTCATTGACTCTGGCCACCACCATTGATAAAATCACCAACAATCAGGTCATGGTTCACTTCTAGACTCTGGACTCTTCAGACACATGTGAGAGATTCCTCAAGGTTTACAATGATGCATCTCCATTAGTAACTAAATCAGGAAGATGTTGCAAGCCATGGCTGACTGGTACAGGTCACAACCTGCCATAAGCCTAGCAGCTTTTTCTACAAGCTGAGGAAAATGGAACTACTTCCCTCTAGCAGAACTTCCTGTTCTCTATCTAACCTTATCTGGAGCATGTCCTAAGGACTGGAAAACTGACCTTACTCAAAAGCTGTCTCTGAAACCAAATTCCTGATTCTTCTTTAACTTAGTCCTTGGCACATATGAGCACTTAGAACACTTGTTTGAGGAGCTCTGCTATAGGACTCTACTGCCACATACTAAGCCTTGTGATAGGGGTGTGAGTGCCCATTAATGCCAATTAGGTTTTGCGCCTACACTCTCCAGTCCTATACATTCTTTATTCTCTGGAATAAAATTGAAGGTAATCATGAAATCTGTATCCCAAATAGCTGTCTGCAATCCTGCTCAGGGGTCACTAAAGATTTCTCTTGCCCCATCTGCCTTTTTCACCTCTCGATCTTGTGGTCATCAGGCCCAGAGGGAGAGATCCCCCACAAATGTCATTGTCTCTTACTTTGTATCTTTGGTCTAGTTAGATGTTTCATAATTCCTGGAATATTGACCAGGGATAATTGTTGTACAAAAAATTAGAGTGACATAGAAGGTAATTAAAGAAAACTCATTGTATCCAACACAAAGAATGTCTGGCTTGACTGGAGATTCAACATTCACATCAACATGGGGCCAATCACCTGGCCAGGAGATTATGCCCCAAGAGGAAGGACCACCCCTAAAAGATGGGTGTAGTAGGAATCTTAGAGGTACTTGTTAATAAAATCAAATCTGAGGCCAGTTATTGGGATGAATGCTGGAAGATCTGAGAAGCAGAACATGCCACAGCTATGTCACCTTGCTAATTCTTCAGGTGATCCTGTTTCCTCAGGATGGAAACTTCTGAGTCCTCATCCCAATCGCTCTCAGTTTAACTTGTCTGCTCTAAAGCCTGAACGCTAAACCAGCCAAATGCTTAACCAACTTAGTTCCATGTCCTCAAGCCTTTTATAGCTCTCTCTTTCTCCCCTCACTCTCTGGGATTAAAGGCTGGGTTTCTGGGATTAAAGATGTGTGTCACCATGCTTGGCTGTTTCTAATGTGGCCTTGAACTCAGAGATCCAGAGGTATTTCTGTGTCTGAAATGCTACAATTTAAGGCATGCACCACCGCCGCCCAACTTCTGCTATGGCTTGCTCTGACCCATTTTCTAGACACCATTTTTGGCTTTGTTCTAGTGGCTTTCTGTTCTCTGAACCCAGATAAGTTTACTAGGGTGCACAATATTGTTGGGAACACAACACCACCTCAGATGTGTACACCTTAAGCCTTGCTTAAGAAGAGATTTGTAAAAAAAAATTATTTTGATGAAATATGTATTTTTTCTTAGATATTCCCACATCCTAGCAAGGCTCTTACAGAGCACAGCCTTTTTGCTTCGAATTACCCTTCATTCTTTCTCTGCTCTAAGCATGATTGCCAGATGGTTTTGTATGCTCTAGTATTTCTTCAAGCCCCCCTACCCACCATGGGGATGTCTGACAGTGTGTGACTTATCTCTGTTTTGGGCTTATCTCAAGTTCATGAGCTTATGTATGGGTCTTTGATTCCATATACTTCTGTTTTTATCCAGTAACATGTGGGTTTTTATTACTATTGTTCTGTAGTACAGCCTCAACTCTGGAATCTTTATACGTCTTTAAGTTCTTTCATTGCACAGGATTCTTTTAACTATCTTTGGTTTTCTGGTTTTTCCATATGGAGTTGAGTATTAAGGTCTGTAAAGGATTGTGTTGGAATTTTAATGGAGATTGCATTGAATCTGTAGATAGCTTTTGGTAAGATTGCCTTTCTACTATGTTAATCCTATCAATCCATGAGCATGTGAGATCATCCTATCTTCTGATATCTTCTCCAGTTTCTTTCCTCAAAAACTTGAAGTTCTTGCCATACAGGTCTTTCACTTACTTGGTTAGAGTTACACCAAGATAATTTATACTATTTGTGGCTATTGTGAAGTGTGTTGTTTCCTTGATTTCTTTCTCAATCCATTTGTCATTTGTATATTGGAGGGCTACTGATTTTTTTAGTTAGTCTTGTAAACAATCACCTCACATAAGGTGTTTATCTTCTGAACAAATTTTCTCATAAAAATTTTGTGGTTGCTTATGTATACAGGGATATGTGTGTATAAATTGACATTCATATGTGTGATCAGAAAACTGATTACTTTATTGAAATATTTTATATTCTGTCACTTTTATGATCTGTACAAAATTTTCTCAAAAGCTGATTTTTTTTCTACTTAATTTAGTTACTTGATTTTATGAATTATAAATTTGTATTCTTATCCTTTTTAAGATATAGTAATTTTACTTTATGTATATAGAAATCTAGTTGCTTATATGTCTGGTACCACATTTGTGCAGTGCCACAGCATACATAAGAGGGCATTCAATTTGGAGAACTGATGTTGCAGATGGATGTGAATCGTCATGTGGAAGCCTGATTTGAGCATGAAACTTCTGAACATCTATCTCTCCAAATTCCAATTTGTATTTCTTAAAATTGTATCATTGAGGGAAGATGTTGCATTTGAAAGATAAAAATATGTGTTCCAATGTTCAGTGATCATGTGTTTTTATGCCATAATGTGTTATCATGGGTGTCATGTTGACCAAGAAAGATAGAGTTGTATCACTAACACACTTCCATCATGAGGCAAGGAAAAGTACATGAAGTACAAAATAATAGTCTGAGCTGTCTATATAGTGTTCTCCAGGCCAAGCTCCTGTACTGTGTGTGATACAGTAGTGTCTCCCTTCATAGGGGAAGTAAAGTCTCAAAACAGTGATTATGTGCAGACATTGAGAAGTGTACTGAAGCCAGCAGTGTTCCTCCTGGTCATCACTCCAGACTGCACAGAAATAATGTCCATGTCCTCTCAGAGTAAAGCCCTAAAAACCACTGAGGAATTGGCTCTCCAGACACTCCTACTTTTTCACGTTGGGACTAGGACTCTGGCCAACATTCTTCTGTTTGTGCACAATTTCTCTCCCATATTTACTGGTTCTCAACTGAGGCCCACTCAGGTCATTGTCAGCAACTTGGCTATGGCCAATGCCTTCCTTCCCCTCATCAATGCATTTCCATATAAGATGATGGTTTTTGTTCCCAGGAGTCCTCCAACTAACCTGCAATGCAAAATAGAGTTCTTCATTCATGTGGTGACTCGAAGCACAAACATGTGCTCCACCTGTGCTTTGAACATCCATCAGTTTGTCACTCTTGTTCCTGGTCACTGGGGTCGGCTGATGCTCCAAGGAAGAACCCCTGATGTCCTGAGTTATTCTTGTTACAGTTGTTGGTTGTTGAGTGTCTTATATAATGTCTACATTCCAATGAAAGTCAGTGGTACACAGAACACAGGCAATGTCACCAACAATAACAGCAAGTGGGTCTGCTCTACATCTGGATTCAGTGTAGTCATGGCTATCTTGCATTTTGTCCATGATGCCACATTTATCATCATCATGGCCTGGACCAGTGTCTCCATGGTGCTTCTCCTCCATAGACATAACCAGCGAACACAGCACATGCTCACTCCCAATCAGAACCAGAGAGGCCATGCTGAGACCAGAGCAGCCCAAACTGTCCTGATGCTGGTGGTCACATTTGTTGGCTTGTACCTCCTAAATTTTATTTGTATAATCTTTCACACTTTTTTAATGGACTATCGTGTCTGGTTGAGGCATGTAAATGAAGTTTTGACTGCAGCCTTCCTCACTGTGTCCCTTCCTGTTGATCTTTAGGGATCCTAAGGATCCCTGTTCTGTGCTCTTCAACTGCTGAAAACCACAGTCAACATGACACACACAGAAGAAAGCTTCTCTAGCAGCTGTCTAGAGAACAGTGCACACTCTATTAAGTAAAAGTTGTTTGAGAATCCTTCCTCATAGACCAGGCATGTTGACTCACTGAACTCATCCCAGCACTGGGGAGACTGAGCCAGGAGGGTTGCAATATAATCAATGGCATGTCATTCTGAAGAGTGGGATCCAGGCTAACTTGTGATAAGGAGACCCAGTCTCACAACTATGTATCTTCACCCTAAGATAGAAAGAAGATAAATACACAAAAGGAGAGAGCAGAATGAAAAAGAACACCAGTAATCCTATAAATATTCACACTAGCCTTAGGAAATCATGTGTTCCTATATTGTATAGTGCACATGCAATCCATATTGCATCCTATATATCCATATTTTTTCTTTGTTAAAAAATTCTTTTTTATTAAGACATTTTCTATTCATTCTACTTGTCAACCACAGATTCCCCTGACCTCCCTCCTCACATCCCCTATCCCTCTTCCCCAAACCACCTTCCATTTCCACCTCCTCCAAGGCAAGGTCTCTCATGGGGAGTAAGCAGAGCCTGGTACAGTCAGTTGAGGGAGGCCCTAGCCCCTCCTCTCTGCAAGAAGGCCAAGTAAAGTGTCTCATCATAGGCACTAGGCTCCCAAAAACCAGCTCATGCACTAGGGACAGGTCCCTCTCCCACTGCCTGGGGCTCCCCAAACAGATCAAGCTATACAGTCTCACTTATCTAGAGGGCCTAGTTGAATATTATGTGTGCTCCTCAGCTATTGGTCCACACTTCATGCGTCTCTACTAGTTTGGCTAGTTGTCTCTGTACTTTTTTCAATTGTGGTCTCAATATTCTTGCTCATAAAATCCCTCCTCTCTCTTGTCGATTGGACTGCTGGAGCTCTGCCTTGGAGCACGCTGTGGATCTCTTCATCTACTTCCATCAGTCATGGATAAGGGTTCTATGATGTCAGTTAGGGTCTTCTGCCATCTGATCACCAGAGTGGGTCAACTCCATCACCCTCTCCACCATTGCCAGTAGTCTATGGTGGAGTCATTTTTGTGGATCATGGGGACATCCCTAGAACTCTGCTTCTCCATATTTTCATGGTGCCTTCATTTATCATGGTATCTCTTTCCATGTTCTCCCACTCTGTTCCTGATCCAGGAGATCCTCCTGCTAACCTAAGCTCTCATTTCCCTTCTCTTGCCCTCTATTACCCCACACCACACCCACGTCCCCAGTATGCTCATGTCGATCTCAAACTTTTCTCTATTTCTGCAAGATCCCTGTGTCTTTCATAGGGTTCTCTGTACTAGCTAGTCTCCCTGGAGCTGTGGGTTGCAGTCTGGTTATCCTTTGCTTTACATCTGGTATCCACATATGAGTGATTACATACCATGTTTGTACTTCTGAGCCTGTGTTACCTCACTCAGGATGATATTTTCTAGTTCCATCCATTCGCCTGCAAACTTAATAATGTCAATTTTTTCCTCTGCTGTGTAGTACTCCATTTGTGTCTATGTACCACATTTTCTTTATCCATCCTTCAGTTAAATGGCATGTATGTTGTTTCCAGGTTCTGGCTATTACAAACAGTGCTGCTATGAATATAGTTGAGCATGTGCCCAAAGGTGGTTTATCTGGGTCTTGAGGAAGATTGATTCCCAATATTTCCAGAAATGGGCATACTGATTTCTAACGTGGCTCTAGAGGCTTGCATTCCCACTAACAGTGGAGGAGTGTTCCCCTTGCTCCACATCCTCTCCAGCATAAGCTGGCCTCAGTGTTTTTGATCGTTGCTTTTTTGAGAGGTGTAAGATGATATCTCAGAGTCATTTTGATTTGCATTTTCCTGATGACTAGGGATGGCAAGCAATTCTTTAAATGTATTTTAGCCAATTGAGTTTTTGGTTGAGAATTCTATGTTTAGTTCAATAGCCCATTTTTAAACTGCACTGTTAGGTATTTTGATGTCTAGTTTCTTGAGTTCTTTATATACTCTGTATATCAGTCCTCTGTCAGATGTGGGATTTTGAAGATCTTTTCCCATTTTGTAGGCTGTCCTTTTGTCTTAATGACCATGTCCTTTTCCCTACAATAGCCTCTCAGTTTCAAGAAGTCCCATTTATTAATTGTTGTTCTCAGTGTCTGTGCTACTGGTGTAATACTTAGGAAGTAATTTCTGGTGCCTATGCATTCAAGACTACTTCCTATTTTCTCTTCTATCAGGTTCAGAATAACTAGATTTATGTTGAGGTCTTTGATCCACTTGCACTTAAATTTGTGCATAGTGACAGATATGGATCTATTTGCAATCTTCTACATGGTGACATCCAGTTATGCCAGCACTATTTGCTGAAGATGCTTTCTATTTTTCATAGTATAATTTTGGCTTTGTGTGAAAATCAGGTGTCTATAGGTGTATGGATTTACATATGGGTCCTTGATTCCATTAGTCAAACTTTCTGTTTTTATGCCAATACCATGTTGTTTTTTAACTATTGCTCAGTAATACATTTTGAAATCTGGGATGGTGATACATCTGGAAGTTCCTTTATTGTATGTGTTTCTTTTAGCTATCCTGGGTTTTTTGGTTTTCTGTATTCAGTTGAGCATTGTACTTTCAAGGTCTGTGATAGATTGTGTTGGGATTTTAATGGAGATTGCATTGAATCTGTATATTGCTTTTGGTAGGATGGCCATTTTTACTGTATTAATCCTAGCAATCCATGAGCATGGGAGGAGGTCTTTCCATCTTCTGATATCTTCTCCAATATCTTTCTTCAAACACTTGAAGTTCTCCTCATACAGGTGTTTCACTCGCTTGGTTAGAAATACACAAAGATATTTTATATTCTTTGTGGCTATTGTGAAGGGTGTTGTTTCCTTGATTTCATTCTTAACCAATTTATCATTTGTATATAGGAGGGCTACTGATTTTTTGAGTTAGACTTGTATGCAGTCACTTCTCAGAAGGTATTTATCCGCTGAAGGAGTTCCCTTGTAGAACCTTTGTCATTGTTTATGTATATAAGGATTTATATGTATAAATTGAGCTTCATATTTGTGATCAGAAAGCTGGTTCCTTTTTAATTATTTTCTATTCTATCACTTTGATGATCTGAATTATATTTTCCCAAATGTTGATTGGTTCTTGTTTTGCTATTTACTTTTCCTACATGATTTTATGAATTATAAATTTGTATTTGTATACTTTTTAAGATATAGTAATTTTACTTTATGGTTATAGTGTTTTAACTGCCTGTATGTCTGGCACCATATTTGTGCAGTGCCACAAAAACCAGGAGAGGGCATTCATTTTGGTGAAGTGATGTTACAGATGGATGAGGACGTTCATGTGGGCGCTGGATTTGAACATGAGTCTTCTGAACAGCCATCTCTCTAACCTCCAATTTGTATTTCTTAACACTTTTTATCATTGAGGGGAAATGTTGCATTCAAAAGATAAGAGAATATGTCCCAATGTTCAGTGTTCATATGTTATGCCATACTATGTTACAATGGGTGTCATGTTGACCAAGAGATACAGCTGCATCACTAATACATCCATCATGAGGTGAGGGAAAGTTCATGAAGTACAAAATGATAGTCTCAGTTGTCTATTTGATGTTCTTCTGGACAAGGTCCTGTGCTGTGATTCAGTAGTATCTCCTTCATAGAAGAAGTAAAGACTCAAATCATTGATTATGCTCAGACATTGAGAAGTGTCTTGAAGACAGCAGTGTTCCTCCTGGTCATCACTCCAGTCTGCCCAGAAGACCTCTCCATGACTTCTCAGAGTAAAGGTCTAAAAACCACTGAGGAACTGGCTTTCCATATGCTACTGCTTTCCAAGGTTGGAATTGGAATTCTGGCCAACATTCTTCTGTTTTTTTCACATTTTCTCTCCTATCTTTACTGGCTCTCAACCGAGGTCCAGTCAGGTCATTGTCACCAACTTGGCTGTGGCCAGTATGTTCCTTCTCCTCGTCACTGCATTTCCAAACAAGGTGATGGTTTTTGTTCCCAGGAGTCCTCCAACTAACCTGAAATGCAAAATTGAGTTCTCCATTCGCGTGGTGGCTCGAAGCACAAACATGTGCTCCACTAGTGCCCTGAGCATCCATCAGTTTGTCACTCTTGTTCCTGGTCACTGGGGTAGGCTGATGCCCCAAGGAAGAACCCCTGATGTCCTGAGTTATTCTTGTTGCTGTTATTGGTTGTTCTATGTTTTAAATAACATCCACATTTTAATAAAAGTCACTGGTCTACAGAGCGCAGGCAATGACACTAACAAAAACAGCAGGTGGTTCTGCTGCTCTACTTTTGGATTCACTGTAGGCATGGTCTTGCGTTTTTCCCAAGATGTCTCATTCATCAGCATCATGGTCTGGACCAGTGTCTCCATGGTGCTTCTCCTCCATAGACATCACCAACGAACACAGCACATCCTCTCTTCCAATCAGAACCACAGAGGCCTTGCTGAGACCAGAGCAGCCCAAACTGTCCTGATGCTGGTGGTCACTTTTGTAAGCTTTTATGTTCTAGACTGTGTTTGCAGTTTGATTCAGGTTTCTTTTGTGGACTCTTGTATCTGGTGGAGGCATGCATGTAGGTGAAGCTTTGGCTGCAAGCTTCCCCACTGTTTCTCCCTTCCTGTTGATCTTTAGGGATCCTCAGGATGCCTGTTCTGTCCTCTTCAACTGCTGAAAAACATAGTTAACATGACAAACACAGAAGACAGCTTCTCCAGCAGATGTACACTCTCTGTTAATTAAAAGTTGTTAGAAAATCCTTCTGCATAAACCAGAGATGTTGACTCACTGTACTTATCCCAGCACTGGAGAGACTGACCAGGAGGACTGAAATGTAAGCAATGGCATGTCAGGCGCTAGAGTGAGATCCAGTCCAACTTGTAATAAGGAGACATAGTCTCACAACTCCTTATGTGCACTCTAAAAAAAAGATAATAAATAAAGAAGAGAAAAAGAAATTTTTATTTTCCATATGAAGTTGAGTATTATTCTTTCCAGATCTGTGAAGAATTGTGTGTTGGAATGGAGGGGAGGGGATAGGGGGAAGGTGGGTGTGGGGCGGGAGGGGGGAGGACAGGGGAACCCATGGCTGATGTGTAAAATTAAAACACAAATATAATAAAAAAGGGGAAAAAATTCAAGAGCAAAACTAACTAACTAAATAAATAAACAAATAAATAAATAAATAAACAAGAGAAAAAGAAAGAAAATGAATGCCAGTCATCACATAAATATTCACAATTGCTTTGGGAGATCAATGTGTTCCTGTTGGTGTATTGTATACGTCACCTGCAATCCATACTGCAGTCTATACACCTCCATACCAAAGTCCAAATCTGAATGTAATATACACTGTATGGTATTGGCTCATCTGTTGGCTACATAGTGATTACATATAGGTGTGTGTTTGTATGTGTGTGTAGCCTAAGTTTTTCTGGTCTCACCTGGCTTCCTGCTGTCCTGCAATCTCACAGATGTTCAGAACCAAATAAACATGCAGGGGCTTATTAATGAGCGTGACCATTAGCTCAGGCCCACCACTGACTAGCTCCTATGTTCAAACTCATCCCATTCCTGTTAATCTATATGTTGACACATGTTCCTTGGCTTTACCTGTGTACCCTTACATGCTGCTCCCTGGAAGGTGTCCTGGCATCTCCTGACTCAGCCTTGCTATTCAAGAATTCTCCTCTGATTATCTCTCTTATACTGGCCAGACATTTTATTTACCACCAATCACAGTAACACATTCACAGCCTACAGAAAGACATTCCCCCATTTCTCTCTCTCTCTCTCTCTCTCTCTCTCTCTCTCTCTCTCTCTCTCATACACACACACACACACACACACACACACACACACACATGTGGCGGTACATGCACACACCTGTGTTTGTTTGTAAACTTACTTTTGATAACGTATATGGAAATTAGAAGATTTTCAGTGCATAGGGTCCAGAATACATATATGCAAAACACACCTCTGGTTCATTCTATATTACTAGTCATCAAGAACAAGCCATCATTTGCAGCCTTCCACTTTACAGAGGATCTAAAGACTTTTGTGTGTGCACAGCCAGGTGCTTTGTGAGCTCACAGAGAAGCAGACTCATGAGATAGTGTTGGGTCTCCTAAGTTGAGGCACAAATATTTGGTTTCAACAGTTCTCTAACATCCCTTCCCTGAGTCAGGATGGGCACTGATTCTGTGACAGCACCAATGTGAATAGCAAGACAGGCCAAGGGGAGAGGCATGGTGCACTTCATTACAACTGAAGTGGACATTGTTTCAAGGAGAGGGGCATATAGTCTCTCTCTCGTTATAGTGTTGTCTACAATAGAAACAGTTATGGGCTGCTCATCCACCGGCAGGATTGAGGGGAACATCTGTCTTAAACTCCTCAGCCATTGCCTCAAGATGACATTTTATCAGGCTTTTTCTTTTGGATGTTGTCAACTACAGTTGGTTGACATTTTGCTTTGATTCATCTGCTATTTATTCTCAATGGAGTCCATAAGCATGTGTATATGAGAACATTTCCTGGACTGTACAATGCAGAAAATACTGTTGCGTTATCTGTTGTATGTGGCATTTTCAGGGGAATAACAATGCTTTATAATTGAACAATATGAATACAGGGCATATTAATTTATTGATATGATGTTACATATGAATTTTGGAGCCAACTTTCATTTTAACTTAAATCACTGTTTTGCTCTGTTTTATCATATGATAAAAGGAAAAAAAAACAAAAATGAAAGAGGACATAGGAAAAGATAGTGTTGAAAGGGTATGAGAATAAAAATACCTTTAGAAAAAGAAGTATACATAGGTTTATATGGCTGAATGATTTCCCAGCATCAGCAAGAAAGTGTGCAAGCCTGAAAAAGTTATGAAGGTCTGAGGAGAGTTTGAAATGAAGTGAAAGGTGAGATGGCGATATGCCACCTGGGATCTTATCTTTGTAAGGTCAAAGAAAGTTCAATACATTGAATTAAAATGGGATTCTCAGAGACCAACCCCCAGCTCCTGCCGCCCTGGAACTCCCATCTGGACCAGAGGTGAGTGCCTGGGCTTATAGCCAGAAAGGCAGGTGCCCTTGTGTCCCACTGCTGGACACAGGCCATCCCGGGAAGACCTGACCAACTTGGCTCCAGTTTCTGGCCAATCCGCGGGCCCTGCAGGAAGGCTCCCCTTTTCCAAGACTGCAGGCAGACACTGCAGTCTCCACACCCTGCCCCTACACCCATCTGCTGGAGACCCCAGCCACTTCCTGAGAATCAGAGACCAGCCCAAGCTTCCATCCTGTCCTGGAACTCCCATCTGGACCAGAGACCAGAGGAACTCCCATTTGGACAAGAAGAGATCCCATCTACACAAAATAGGAGACCCCAGGGACTTCCCGAGAATCAGAGTCCAGCCCCCTAGCTCCTATCCGGCCAGCCCTCTCATCTGGACCAGTGCTCCCATCTGGCCCAGAGTTTCCATCTGGCCCAGAGAGGCTCCCTAAATCTGTCAGCTCTCTCTGGACCAAGTACACTGATAAGACCAAGAACAAACCCAAGAGGAGATGGGCAGATGTCAAGGCAGATGTACATACAACAAAATAAAGAGCAATACAGCATCACCAGAACCTAGCCCTTCTCCAACAGCTAGACCTGAACATCACAGAATGGAAGAAGAAGAAAAAAGTAACCTTATAAGTAACATCATGAAGAGGCTAGAGCCTTATATAGAAGAAATCAAAAATAAAGTAGAGGAACAGACAAACAAAAAATGGGAAGAACGCTATAAAAATCTAGAGGAAAGGACAATTAAAGCAGAAGAAAACAATAAATTCTTGAAAGAAAATCATGAAAAAGCAAGGGAGACAATTCAAGACCTGAAGAGGGAAATAGAAAAAATGAAGAAGACACTAGCAGAAGAAATGTTGGAAATAGAAAATCTGAGTGAACAAACAGGAAATTCAGAGGCAAATATAACCAACAGAATGCAAGAGATGGAAGAGAGGATCTCTGGTGTTGAAGATACGGTAGAAGAAATAGATTCATCAGTCAAAGAAAACACTAAAACCAACAAAGTCATGACCCATAATGTCCAAGAAATTTAGGACACCATGAAAAGACCAAACCTATGAATAATAGGGATAGAGGAAGGAGAAGAATAATAACTCAAAGGCTCAGAAAATATATTTAACAAGATCATAGAAGAAAACTTTCCCAACTTAAAGAAGCAAATGCCTATGAAGATACAAGAAGCCTATAGAACACCAAACAGACTAGACCCCCAAAAAAGTCCCCTTGCCACATAATAATTAAACAACTAAACGTACAGAATAAAGAAAGAATATTAAGGGCAGCAAAGGAAAAAGGCCAAGTGACTTATAAAGGCAAACCCATCAGAATAACACTCGATTTCTCGATGGAGACTTTGAAAGCCAGAAGGACTTGGACAGATATAATGCAGACACTAAGAGAACATGGATGCCAGCCTAGACTAATATACCCAGCAAAACTTTCAATCATCACAGATGGAGTGAACAAGACCTTCTAAGACAAAACCAGATTTAAACAATACTTATCCACAAACCCAGCCCTACAGAAAGGAATAGAAGTAAAATTCCAACCTAAGAAAGGCAGATACACCTATGAAAACACACGCAATAGATAACACCACAGCAGTAGACCCCAAAGAAGAGAAGTACACACACACTACCACCAAAAAATAAAAATAACAGCAGGAACGAACAATCACTGGTCATTAATACCCCTTAATATCAATGGACTTAATTCACCTTTAAAAAGACACAGACTAACTGAATAGATATGAAAACAGGACCCATCTTTCTGCTGCATACAAGAAATACACCTCAAATTCAAAGAGAGACACCTCCTAAGAATAAAAGGCTGGGAAAAGACTTTCCAATCAAATGGTCTTAAGAAGCAAGCTACTGTAGCCATCCTAATATCCAGCAAAATAGATTTCAAACTAAAATCAATCAAAAGAGATGATGAAGGACATTACATATTCATTACAGGAAAGATCCACCAAGATGAAGTTTCAATTCTGAACATTTATGCCCCAAACACAAGGGCACCCACATATGTAAAAGAAATATTACTAAAGCAGAAATCACATATAAAACCCCCACACATTAGTAGTGGGAGACTTCAACACCCCACTTTCACCTCTGGACAGATCGGCCAAATTGAAACTTAACATAATGGACTTAACTGATGTTATGGCTCAAATGGACTTAATCGATATCTACAGAACATTCCACCCAAACAAAAAAGAATATACCTTCTTCTCAGCACCCCATGGAACCTTCTCTAAAATCAGCCACATACTTGGCCACAAAGCAAATCTCAACAGATTCAAAACAATTGGAATAACCTCCTGTGCTCTATCAGACCACCATAGTTTAAAGTTAGATTTCAACAACAGAAAAAAACTACAGAAATCCTACAATCTCATGGAAACTGAATAATGCTCAACTGAATCACCAATGGGTTAAGGAAGAAATAAAGAAGGAAATTAAAGACTTCCTAGAGATCAATGAAAATGAATACACCACATTCCCAAACTTACAGGATACTATGAAAGCAGTGCTAAGAGGGAAATTCATAGCACTGAATACCCACATAAAGAAGCTGGAGAAATCTCATGCTAATGACTTGACAGCACTCCTGAAAGCCCTTGAACAGGAAGAAGAAACATCTCCCAGGAGGAACAGATGCCAGAAAATTATCAAATTGAGAGCTGAAATCAATAAAATAGAAATAAAGAGAACAATACAAAGGATTAATGAAACAAAGAGTTGGTTCTTTGAGAAGATCAACAAGATAGACAAGCCCTTATCCAAACTAACCAAAAGATAGAGAGAGAGCATCCAAATTAACAAAATCAGAAATGAAAAGGGGGACATACCAACAGACAATGAGGAAATCCAGAGAATCATCAGGTAATACTTCAAAAACCTCTACTCCACAAAACTGGAAAATCTAAAAGAAATGGATAATTTTCTGGATAGGTACCACATACCTAAGTTAAATTAAGACCAGATAAACCCCTAAGGAAATAGAATCAATCATTAAAAGCCTCCCAACCAAAACAAGCCCTGGACCTGATGGTTTCACTGCAGAATTCTACCAGATCTTCAAAGAAGTCTTAATACTAATACTCTTTAAATTGTTCCACACAATAGAAGCAGATGGTATATTACAAAACTCCTTCTATGAGGCTACAATTACCCTGATTCCTAAACCAAACGAAGATGCAACAAGGAAAGAGAACTACAGACCAATCTCCCTCGTGAACATTGATGCAAAAATACTCCATAAAATTCTGGCAAACAGACTCCAAGAACACATCAAAACAATTATCCACCATGATCAAGTAGGCTTCATCCCAGGGATGCAAGGATGGTTCAACATATGAAATTCCATCAGTGTAATACACCATGTTAAAAAACTCAAAGAAAAAACCACATGATCATCTCACTAGATGAAGAAAAGGCATTTGACAAAATCCAACATCCCTTCATGATAATGGACTTGGAGTGATCAGTAATGCAGGGAACATACCTAAACATAATAAAGGCAATCTACAGCAAGCCAACAGCCAACATCAAATTAAATGGAGAGAAACTCAAAGCAATACCACTAAAATCAGGAACAAGGCATACGTATTCAATAGAGTACTTGAAGTTCTAGCCAGAGGTATAAGACAACATAAAGAGATTAAAGGGATACAAATTGGAAAGGAAGAAGTCAAGCTTTCCCTATTTGCAGATGACGTGATAGTATACATGAGTGACCCCAAAAATCAACCAAGGAACTTATACAGCTAATAAAACCCTTCAGCAACATTGCAGGATACACAATCAACTCAAAAATATCAGTGGCCCTCCTATATACAATAGAAAACAGGCTGAGAAGGAAATCAGAGATACATCACCATTTACAATACCCACAAATGATATAAAACATCTTGGGGTTACACTAACTAAGCATGTGAAGGACCCATATGACAAGAACTTTAAGTCCCTGAAAAGAGAAATTGAAGAAGACTTCAGAAGATGGAAAGATCTCCCATACTTATGGATAGGCAGGATTAACATAGTAAAAACGGCGATCCTACCAAAAGCAATCTACAGATTCATTGAAGTTCCCATCAAATTACCAACACAATTCTTCGCAGATCTGGAAAGAATAATACTCAACTTCATATGTAAAAAAAAAAAAAAAACAGGATAGCCAAAAGAATTCTGTACAATAAAACAACCTGTGGAGGCATCACAATCCCCGACCTCAAGCTCTCCTATAGAGCTATTGTAATAACAACAGCATGATACTGGCATAAAAATTGATATGTGGACCAATGGAATCAAATTGAAGACCCTGACATTAACCTGCACACCTATGAACATATAATTTTTGACAAAGAAGCCAAAATGTACAATGGAAAAAAGAAAGCATTTTCAACAAATGGTGCTGGCATAACTGGATGTCAATGTGTAGAAGGCTGCAAATAGATCCATATCTGTCACCGTGTACAAAACTTAAGTCCAAGTGGGTCAAAGACCTCAACATAAATCCAGCTACTCTTAACCTGACAGAAGAGAAAATAGGAATTACTCTTGAACGCATTGGCACTGGAAATCACTTTATAAATATAACACCAGTAGCACAGACACTGAGAGAAACAATCAATTGATGGGACCTGTTGAAACTGAGAAGCTTTTGTAGAGCAAAGGACACAGTCAACAAGACAAAGAGACAGCCTACAGAATGGGAAAAGGTCTTCACAATCCCACATCTGACAGAGGGCTGATATCCAGAATATATAAAGAACTCAAGAAATTAGACATAAAAATGCCCAACAATCCAATTAAGAAATGCGCTATAGAACTAAACAGAGAATTCTCCACAGAGGAAGTACAAATGGCTGAAAGACATTTAAGGAATTGCTCAACATCCCTAATTATCCGGAAAAAGGAAATCAAAATGATTCTGAGATACCACCTTACACCTGTCAGAGTGGATAAGATCAAAAACACAGACAGCTTATGCTGGAGAGGATGTGGTGCAAGGGGAACTCTCCTCCACTGCTGGTGGGAATGCAAGCTTGTACAGCCACTTTGGAAATCAATATTGCACTTCCTTAGAAAATTGGGAATCCATCTCCCCCAAGACCCAGCTGTAGCACTCTTGGGCATATACCCAAGGAATGCTCAATCATACCACAAGGGCATTTGCTCAGCTATGTTTGTATCAGCTTTGATTGTATTACCCAGAACCTGGAAACAACCTAGATGCTCTTCAACTGAACAATGGATAACAAATATATGATACATATACACAAAGGAGTATTACTCAGCAGAGAAAAACAATGACATCATAAGGTTAGCAGGCAAATGGATGGATCTAGAAAAAATCATCCTGAGTGAGGTAACCCAGACTCAGAAGGACTAACATGGTATTTACTCACTCATAGGAGGATACTAGATGTAAAACAAAGATGACTAGACTGCTACACATCTCCAGGGAGGCTACCTAGAAAACAGGACCCTAGGAAAATCCCAGGGATCACCCAATGACAGAGAAATGGATGAGATCTACATGAACAACCTGGATGACAGTGGGAGTAATAAAGGGCAAGTTTTGAGGGAAAGAAAGCTTAGGGGATCAGGAGATCCCAGCTGGATCAAGAACAGAAAGGGAGAACGAGGAATAACAGACCATGATAAATGAAGACCACATGAGAACAGGAATAGGCAGAGTGCTGTAGAGGTTCCCAGAAATCCACAATGATACATCCTCTGTAGACTGTTGGCAATGGTGGAGTGAAAGCCTGATCCGACCTAGTCTGGTGATCAGATGGCCAAACACCCTAACAGTCGTCTTGGAACTCTCATCCAATAACTGATGGAAGTGGATGCAGAGATCCTCGGCCAGGCCCCAGGTGGAGCTCCAGGTGTCCAACGGTCGAGAAAGAGGAGGAACTGTAAGAGCGTGAATGGTTGAATCCAAGATTGCAAAAAGCACAGGGACAAATAGCCAAATGAATGGAAGCACATGAATTATGAACCAAAGGCTGTATAGCCCCCAGCTGGATCAGACCCTCTGGATAAGTGAGACAATTGAATAGCTTGATCTGTTTGGGAGGCGCCCAGTTTGTGGGACCAGGACCTGTCCTTAGTGCATGAGCTGGCTGTTTGGAACCTTGGGCTTACACAGGGACACATGCTCAGTCTGGAAGGAGGTGACAGGACCTGCCTGTAATGAACCCACCAAGTTTAAAAGAATCCCCAGGGAAGTGTTGGTCTTGGAGAACATGGGAATGGAGGTGAGGGGCTTGGGGGGAAAGCGGGTTGTGTGGGCGGGAGGGGAGAGGACAGGGGAACCCAGGGCTGATGCATTAAATTAGAACACATAATAGTAATAAAATAAATTTGAAAAATTAAAAAATTAAAAAATAAACAAATAAAAGGTAATAAAAATTGGGATTCTCTCCAAGTATTGGTCTTTCCTTGGTAAGTTTTACAAGTACTGTCTTAAAAGAACAAAATATTTGTCCAATCCAAATATATTTAAATGGACTAGGCTCTATGGGCTCTATTTGCCAGCTCTGTCTAAATAATACCCAGTTGTTATTAATACCAGCCTTGGAGAGATGACTACTGAGCAGTTAAGAGTGCTTGTTACGCTTACAAAAGACCTTGGTTCAGTTCACAGTACCTACATGTTCACATCTTTGTGGTTATCTACAAATTCTCCATCTCATCCTAAATTCCTGATTCCTTCTGAGGGGTTGGGAGGAGGTAGGAATGTACCCCTCCCAGTGCAGGCCAACAGGGCCATTTCTCTTCCAGTTACTCTGGTGGCATCAGAATGACTCATGTAGTTCCCTCCTGAGGCCCTGGGCCACAATCCTGGAGGAAGCTGCAGGATGTCGCTCTTTCCGAGGAGGCCTGTAGGCAGATCCCAAGTTCAGAAAGTGTGAAAGGGCTAGGAAAATCAGCCCTGAGGCTGAGGATGGGTCAAGCCCCACATCTGGCCTCCAAATAGGCTTCCTGGGTCACATCCTCAAGTGACTCAAGCAACCTTGGGTGGAGCACCTTGCTGGCTGAAGCTATCCAGGTGGGAAATCACAGTCACAGGGAGCCAGACACCAACATGGTAGGCCGGGACTTGAAGTGGTGTCTCTGCAGTGAGCACTCCGGTACTTAGGGCTCTGCCACTGACCATTCACCAGTTACAGGTGACTGCATGCCAGAGGTCAGAAGTTAGGATATGGATGATGTACACGACCCTATTTGGTACGTATTACTTTCTGGGATTCCACAGAAACACAGGGGTCCTGATAAACATAAAGAAGCTTTCTAGTTCCCCTTGAGCCAGTGGGAGGCAGGCTTGACAGACATCACAATTCCAGGTCTCAGGCACAGGTGGCTGGGGTGCTGGTCATTGGGTTCTTTGAGAACCAGCTGTCTGAGGGCCCAGCTGCTTTCTGGTCAGTTGTCATCTCATGAAGATGAACCTGTTCCCCTCTGAGGCCTCTGACTCTGGTCCAAGATGTTGGGGTCAACCTGCAATGTTCTTCTGTGAGGACAAGATGGAGCAATGAATGTGACATTTCACTTGGATCCAAGGTGGAAACATGGATGGATCTATGCACAATAATCCAGGAAATTAAAAAGTACTTCTAGGTGAGATCAAAAATGGCTGACACGGGTGTCAGAGCAACTGTGCCAGTCTTAACTGAAGGGAACTGAGAGCCTGTTAGGAACAGGGAGGTGGCTATGGTGTTGACACAGAGCATTAGAAATAGCAAACCTGGAGCAATGAATTTCAGAAACAAACTCACAACATCATCTCTAGCTCCAACGTATCATCAAAGGCTACAAGATGCCAAGAGAGGAACCTGTTTAACCAGTGACAAAGAGGCATATCAAGGGTGAGCAGGAAGTAAGGCTACATCCTGTGGGCACGTGCACAAACAGCACGTCCTCTCCCTCCCTGCTAGAGCTGCTCTGTGTCACAGGCTGCAGTCCCTTTACTAAAGCCCTCTTGAACCCCCTCTGCTCCCCACCCTCCCTTCTAGCCTCAATACACCTTTCCCCTCCCCTCATCCCCGACCCCTTGTCCAGCAGTCTGGCCCTGACAGAAGGTAGACATGACTAAGTCAGGATGTTGAACATAAATTTGTTGAAGCATTTGGAGTACTGCTCTGGGTTCACAGTAGAGATTTCAGCCCCTGCCCCATGTTTCACTGTTTTGGCAGCATGTGCAGCATTCTTCTTAGCATCATACAGTGTGAGGATATCGATGATGGCCATGAAATAGGCCTCCTTCTTAGGGGCACATTCATGGCATAGACGTCAAGTGAGGGGTTGAACTTGCCTGGTCCAAAGAAGCAGGGGAAGCTGAGGAGGTTGCCAGAGTTGTCTGGGGGTGTGCTGTAGAAGCAGAGCAGGCTATTGCCCATGCTTCATTCTCACATTCCTCATCCTCTGCTCGCTCTTCCACCTCCATCTCCTCCTGCTCTGTCTGGTCGATATCATGGATGCCCACCAGTAGACTGTAGTCCATGATCTTCAGCTGGGCAAGGAACTCAACGTCTCACTTCAGTTTTTCCAGGAAGTTCTTTTTACTCTCTTCTCCCATGTGCAGCATCTGCCCTTCTTTGAGGAAGTCATTATCTTTGAATGTTGGCAAATCCTTGGCCTTTTCCTTGTCACTTGCTTCTCTGGCAACAGTAGAACCTTGAAGTCATATTTGTGATGTACAGCGAGCCAATGACTGGACACATTCCTGGTGACCACCATGTAGGTTTCCACACCATCCACAGACAGGTGGTACATGCCCTGGAACTGTGGCAAGAGGGCATTGCCATGACACTCCACTATGAACTGGTGGTATTCTTTAAATGTTGTGCATCTTAGCCACATCCTCACTTGACACAGTCTTTATGACAAAACACTGGTTGTAGGTGGTGAGGAAACGCGTGCCACACCTGCCTTGGCTGTCATTGTTCATGGGGGCACTTCGTGTCACTGAGTTCTGGTAATCCAGGTCATCAATTCCAAACTTCTCCCTGAGGTTTCAGAAGACCATGGGACAGTACTCCTTGAACTTGAAGCAGCTGGGGAGGTTTTCTTTATTGAAGAGATGATTGTCCACCTTGATCTTGCTGTAAGCATTGAAGTCACCTGGCATTAGTATGACAGGGACAGGGACATTGCTCAGCTCATTGATTGTGTGGTTCACCCCCCACATCAGGACACTGAGGATAGGCTGGCTGGCCCGGAATAGCTTCACTTTCTGGCACATGATATGTTTCTTCTTGGTCTTGGTTTTGCTGGTGCTGAGCGGCGCCACTGCCACCTCTCTGGTGCTGGTATAGATGGACAACATGCCCGGGCGGTGCGGGCGAATGTGGGGTGGCTGATACAGCAAACCAGTGAGCAGCCATAGTCCTCCTCCAACCAATCCCCACACCTCTCATTTTTTTTGTGAGAGGGAATGGGGGATGGCTGGGTGAGGGAAAGCTGGAGGGCCGGGAATAGGTTTGTAAAATGAATGAAAGTTTATTTTTTTGTTGGGGATTTAGCTCAGTGGTAGAGCGCTTTCATAGCAAGTGCAAGGCCCTGGGTTTGGTCCTCAGCTCCAGAAAAAAAATACATCCAGAATGTCAAAGCTGAAAAAAAATAAACTGCAATGAATTAAAAAAAATGATTTGATAAATCTATCTCACCTCCAAAATACTTATGCTGCTACAGGATTTTTTTTCAGCAAGAGAGACCATGAACAGATAAGGAAGAGTACATCAACACCCTAAAATCACAACTCTGAAGATAATATGCACTGTATGGTGTCCCTTCATCTCTTGGCTACATAAGTGTTATGTATAGCTCTCTCTCTCTGTCTCTCACTCTGTCTCTCTCTCTTTCTGTCTCTGTATCTTTGTGTGTGTGTGTTTGGGTGTGTGTGTGTGTGTGTGTGTGTGTGTGTGTGTGTGTGTGTAAATCTTCTTTTGAGGAAGCATAAGAAATCTTAGTGATTCTCATGTGATATTCTGTCCAGCCTGTCATCCTGAACTCAACTCATGTCTTCTGCCCAGCGTCCACCATGAATCCCTATGCCTAGTGAGAATATTTCCTGGACTATACAAGGCAGAAAATATTGCTGTCTAACATCGTTGTCATTGAGGTCTCCTGGAAAACATCTGAAGCCTTGCAATTTTGTATTATGCATTATAGGTATGTTAATTTATTTCAGTATGCTATATATGCTGTCTTGGATTAAACTTTCTTTTTTATTTAACTTGCTAATTTTATCATGTTTCATCATGTGAAGGAAGGATGTGAAATGGAAAGGAGATAGGAAAAATATAATGATGGAGAGGTGTAAGAGAGGAAATATTTTAGCAAAGAAGGATTTGTGTATAAAGGTTAACATGGCACATTGTTTCCCCAGCATCAGTTAGAAAGCTGGAAATCCTTACCAAGACTAAGTACGGCATGAATTGAATGTGAAAGATAAGATGTCCATATGGCACCTGTGATCCTGACTTTCTAAACTCAAAACTCAACACACTAAAGTCATTGGAGTTCTCTGAGAGTAACGATCTACCCTGGGTAAGTTTTTCAAGTTCTGCTTTAAAGGAACAAACAGCCATCCAGTCAGTGTGCATTAAAAAGTGTTAGCTTCTGCCCCAGCTCTATATAAATATTATGTAGGAGCGAACAATACCAGACTTGGCTGGAGATATGGCTGAGCAGTTCAGTGAGTTGTTTTTCTTACAGAAGACCAAGGTTCAGTTCAGAGGGCCTATGTGATGACTCACAGCCATCTGTGGTTCCAGTTCTGCCCTGGCCAGCAGGGTTTCAATGGGAGGGGACGACCCACCTGTGGGTGTGAATGAAAGGAACAGGGGACACAAGGGATGACAGGAAGACAGGATTCTGATCAAGCTGCAAATTTTATTTTCCTCTGCAAGGTGTATATAGCATAGGAGGGGAGGGGGCAGGAAGCAGGGAAGGGGAAGGGATGTGGAAGGGGTGCAGAACGTGGGAGATGGGCAAGATCGTGCAACTGCAAGGTTTCGGCTCAGGTCACTGGTCATGGGCCATTTATTCTGTTGCTAGGCTACCTGACCATGGAATGCTCTTTATGTTTGTTTGTCATGGCACCTGACTATGGAATGTCTTCTTATCTTTGGGAGCCTCTGGTTAATAAACAGGTGTTACTGCTCTGGGGAAGGGCAGTACTCTGGCCTAGCTAGTACTTTTCCATGGATCATGTTTGGTTCCTGACATCTTGGTCCCTGACACAGTTCCAGAGTTTCAATGTCCTCTTTTGTCCACTCAGGTTTTTAGGCATGCATGTGGTCACAGACATACACTCAAGCAACATTCATACATATAAAATAACAATAATTTAACAAATACCAGACTGATACAAGTGCCCTCCTGGTTTCTCAATAAGGACATTGGCAAGCCTATACTGCTGTGGACAGTGGGATTAAGAGGGGTGATCCTCCAAGGTCAACTAACTCCTGTGGGAATATGGAGAATCTCCTAAATTATCCTGTATCATTGTTAAGTCACCTGTCCCCTAATTCAGTGAGGCATGGAGACCCTACTAGGTAGATTCTAACCAGTGTCCAGTCTACAAAGATGATATGCAAGACGGAGAAGACTTTCCCTGCATGATACCAAGCAAAGCCATGATCCAGCAAGGCCTTTGACATATTCTCACCTAGATGGATAAGCTTGTAGAAGAAAGGCTAAAAGAAAAAGAGGTTCATTTGTGGCTATTGGAAAGGGTGATGTATCTCTGAATTCCTTCTGCTCCAGGGCTTTCTGTGATTGGGAGACTTTTAATGACCATTTCTATTTCCATAGGGGTTGATGGTCTATTTTAATAGTTAATCTGTCTTGATTTAACTTTGGCATGTGGTACCTATCCAGAAAATCATCCATTTCTTTCAGATTTTCCAATTTTGTGGAGTACAGGTTTTTGAAGTGTGACTTGATGATATTCTGGGTTTCTTCATTGTCTGTTGCTATGTTTCCCTTTTCATTTCTGATTTTGTCAATTTAGATGCTCTCTCTCTGCTCTTTGGTTAATTTGGATAAGGGCTTATCTATCTTGTTGATTTTCTCAAAGAACCAACTCTTTGTTTCAGTGATTCTTTGTATTGTTCTCTTTGTTTCTATTTCATTGATTTCAGCCCTCAATTTGATTATTTACCGGTGTCTGTTTCTCTTGGGTGAGAATGCTTTTTCTTGTTCTAGACCTTTCAGTTGTGCTGTTAAGTCACTAGTGTGAGATTTCTCCAAGTTCTTTATGTGGGCATTTAGAGCTATGAAGTTTCCCCTTAGCACTGCTTTTATGGTGTCCCATAAGTTTGGGGTTGTGGTGTATTCATTTTCATTGAATTCTAGGACATCTTTAATTTCTTTCTTTATTTCTTCCTTGACCCATTGGTGATTCAATTGGGCATTTTTCAGTTTTCATGAGATTGTAGGCTTTCTGTAATTTTTATTGTTGTTGAAATCTAACTTTAAGCCATGGTGGTCTGAAAAGATACAGGAGGTTATTTCAATTTTTTTGTATTTGTTGATATTTGCTTTGTGACCAACCATGTCATCAATTTTGGAGAAGGTTCCATGGGGTGTTGAAAAGAAGGTATATTTTTTTGTGTTAGGGTGGAAAATTCTGTAGATATCTATTAATTCCATTTGAGTCATAATATCTGTTATTTCCCTTATTTCTCTGTTAATGTTTCTGTCTGGCAGACCTATCCATTGTTGAGAGTGGGGTGTTGAAGTCTCCCACTACTAGTGTATGGGGTTTGATGTGCTTTTTAAATTTTAGTAATGTTCCTTTTACAAATGTTGGTGCCATTATATCTGGGCAGAAATATTCAGAATTGAGACTTCATCTTGTTGGATTTTTCCCTGTGATAAATATGTAGTTTCCTTCCAAATCTTTTTCTGTTGATTTTAGTTTGTAGTTTATTTCATTAGATATTAGGATAGCTACACCAACTTGCTTCTTAAATCCATTTGATTGGAAATTATTTCCCAGCGTTTTATTCTAATTGGTGCTAGTGGGCTCTTTTAGTCCAGTTGGGTGCTGGCAGGCTCTGTCTCAGGGAACAGTTTCAGTCTCTCACAATCTCACTGTCATACTGCTTTGGTTTGGATAGTGTGCACCATATAAGTCTCCACCATTTTAATATTAGATTTCCAGGTGGTTGCAGTTTGGAGAGGATTAAGTTATGTATTCTTTTTGATGGAGTTTTATCACTGGGGCCAAGGTTAAAACATAAAGTATCTTTCAACCTTGAATGCCTCTCACTGCCCCATGTTCATTTTCTTCCCATTTCTTGAGTATCAAAATGTGAACTCTCAGTTGTCTGTGCCACCATTCCTCCATTCTACCATCATGGTCTCCTACACTCTGAACTCAATAGCCCAGTTAGCCATTTCTTTTAATTGGGATCCTTTGTCATGGTGTTTTGTCACAGCACTGAGACTCTTAAACACATGCTTTTGCAATATTACATGGGTTATTGTATGTAGACATATGCTCATGTGCCTCATATAGATATGAATGTCAGAGGACATCTTGAATGGTCAATTTCTCCTTGTGCAATGTAAATCTGAGAATATAACTTAAGCTGTCAGTTTTCAGACCACACAATAGTTCTTTTTTCACCTTTTAAAAAAGTTTCCCCTATAGGTCTCCACTGATATTATAGCTGAAGAATTTCTACTTGGCTAGGGACAACACAGTCTTTGACCTCACAGTAAAAGTTCATAGATTAGTTGGTATTATGAACAGTAATTCACATGGCTTCTGATCTTGGTAAACTGGACAGTAAATACTAGAGTGGAAATTCATGTGTCTGTCATTTGACAACCCATAGACACCATGACAGATTGTAGCAGTTCTTTGGAGGGGAGTGATAACATAGGAAAATGGGTCACAGACCTATGACCTTCCACAGAATCAGTGAGTGTCCCTGAGTGGCTCCAAGATTATAGATTCAGGAAGAAGATCAAGAACCATGTTCCAGATGCTGACTTCACTCTGTCCTAGTTACTACCCCAGGATGTCTGAAGAACATCAGTTTGAAGAAGTCTTTATGGATTGTCTCACCAAGTGCTGGACCGAGCTTGCAATAATTTTGAACAACCTGTCAAGATGTGACCCCTGGTGCTATTGAGGTGACACAATCTGTGGGAGTTTCTGACAGAAATATTCTTACATGTATTGTTGTTAGCAGCGGAAACCCTGAGAGTGAGCAACCAGCTTAAAATTCCACCATGGACAGGCAATGGAGAAGGGGTGTCCCAACACAAGTTGAAGGTAGTGGGTGGAGAGATGGTGGGAAAATAGAGTCACTTTTCTTTGTGAGATAAAATCTGGCAGTGTCCCCATGCCATAGTGCATGATCGAAATCCATAAAACTGTGGGTAGCACTATTGGACTTTTGGAGTAATTAAAATGAAAGAAGACTTGAATATAGAGATGAAATGTATTGAAAGGAACAGAGAATTGCTGTCAAAGACTTAGGGTGTGTATGAAGTAGTTTCAGTAAAACATCCTGAATAGAAAAATCCCTGCCAGGGTTTTGTAGCCCTCTTGTGGTTATTCCACAGGAATATCTATCTGAGGGGGAGGGAGGAACATTGCTGTTAACGAAAGAGGACAGATATTCCTTTTTTTACTGGTAGGAATAAGACCTGTCATCTCTCTTGTATCTGCCAGGGCTATAACAACTGCCATCATCCAGACACATCCTCTGGCTGGAGAACTCTCCTGCCAGGGTTGTGCAGCACAATAGAAGAACACTAGACACAATAATTGCTGAACATAGGGAGACTTGCTTGGTATTGGGGGAAGAATATGGTTTCTATGTAAACAAATCAGATGTTGTTAAATTAATGATACCACCCTCAAAATACTCCATAAAGACCTGCTCTAAAAATTCCAGCCATAGAGCAAATTAACTGGTTCCATTCCATTCCTGCTCATTTTCTTGGCTCCTACCCTCTGTCAGTCCTCTGATTTTACTGTTTTATTTGGATCCCTGGCCTCTGCCCTTTTCATTGACTCTGGCTACCACCATTGCTAAAATCACCAACAATCAGGTCATGGTTCATTTCTAGATCCTGGACTCTTCAGACACATGTGAGAGATTCCTCAAGGTTTACAATGATGCATCTCCATTAGTAACTAAATCAGGAAGATGTTGCAAGCCATGGCTGACTGGTACAGGTCACAACCTGCCATAAGCCTAGCAGCTTTATCTACAAGCTAGGCAAAATGGAACTACCTCCCTCTAGCAGAACTTCCTGCTCTCTATCTAACCTTATCTGGAGCATGTCCCATGGACTGGAAAACTGACCTTACCCAAAAGCTGTCTCTGAAACCAAATGCCTGATTCTTCTTTAACTTAGTCCTTGGCACAGATCGACACTTAGAACACTTGTATGAGGAGCTCTGCTATAAGACTCTACTGCCACATACTAAGCCTTGTGATAGTGGTGTGTGTGTGCCAATTAATGCAAATTAGGGTTTGCCCCTAAGCTCTCCAGTCCTGTACATTCTTTATACTCTGGAATAAAATTTAAGGTAATCATGAAATCTGTAACCCAAAGAGCTATCTGTAATCCTGCTCAGGGATCACTAAAGATTTCTGTTGCTGCATCTGCCTTTTTCACCTCTCGATCTGGTGGTCAACAGGCCCAGAGGGAGAGGACCTCCACAAATGTCATTGTCTTTTACTTTGTATCTTTGTTTTAGTTAGATCTTTCATAATTCCTGGAATATTGATGAGGGATAATTGTTGTACAAAAAATTAGAGTGACATAGAAGGTAATTAAAAAAAACCCTCATTTTATCTAACATATAGAACATCTGGCTTGACTGGAGATTCATCATTCACATCACATGGGGCAATCAACTGGCCAGGAGATTATGCCCCATGAGGAAGGACCACCCCTAAAAGATGGGTGTAGTAGGAATCTTACAGGTACTTGTTAATAAAATCAAACCTGAGGCCAGTTATTGGGGTGAATGCTGGAAGATCAGAGAAGCAGAACAAGCCACAGCTATCTCACCCTGCTAGCTCCTCAGGTGATCCTGTTTCCTCAGGATGGAAACTTCTGAGTCCTCATCCCAATGGCTCTCAGCTGAACTGTGCTGCCCCAAAGCCTGAACACTAAACCAGCCAAATGCTTAACCAACTTAGTTCCTGGTCCTCAAATCTTTTATACCTCTCTCTTTCTCCCCTCACTCCCTAGGATTAAAGGCTGGATTTCTGGTATTAAAGGCATCTGTCACCATGCCTGGCTGTTTCTAACATGGCCTTGAACTTAGATATCCAGAGGTATTTCTGTCTCTGAAATGCTAGGATTAAATGCGTGAACCACCACAGCCCAACTTCTGCTATGGCTTGCTCTGACCCATTTTCTAGCCACCATTTTTGGCTTTGTTCTAGTGGCTGTCTGTTCAATGACCCCAGATAAATTTATTAGGGTGCACAATATTGTTGGGAACACAACACCACCTCAGATGGGTACACCTTAAGCCTTGCTGAAGAAGATATTTGTAAAAAAAACTATATTTTGATGAAATATGTAATTATTCTTCCTATATTCCCACATCCTAGCAAGGCTCTTACAGAGCACAGCCATGTTGCTTTGAATTACCCTTCCTTCTTTCTCTGCTCTAAGCATGATTGCCACAATGGTTTGTATGCTCTAGGATTTCTTCAAGCACCACTGCCCACCATGGGGCTGTCTGACAGTGTGTGACATATCTCTGTTTTGGCTTTTCTCAAGTTCATGGCTCTTTCCCAACATTTGTTGGTTCAAAGATGGAAAAATATGAGACTCCTGATTAAATTTTGATGATCTTCTTGAAGGACTTCCTGCCAGCATTTTTTGAAAGTTTGAAACAGTACTGTGCAATGAACTGCCTTGGAAATACATTCAACAAATACCTTGATGTACACTGGAGTGCACCTCTCCAAACCTGATTACAACACAAATCAAAAACTTAGATTCTCCCAACGGAAACATGGGAAACTTTTTCTAAATTCTGACAGCTATTCCTTAGAATCCAACCAAGTCAAAAACATTATCATTAACAAGGTAAAATTGTGATTTGCCCTCAGGACCTATGTTTTTTCCTTCATTGGATGTAGTCTCCATGCAAACACTGTCACTGACATCACATATGACAAAGTAATGCACTCTCTGAGGATGTTAGTCTTGCTAACAATCCTTTTTATGAACATTGGTACCCTTTGTTCATTCTGTCCTCTGCTCAATATTCCTTAGAATATACTCGAGATGTAAGCATTTCATTGGAACTATCTCAGGGAAGATAAGATCTAAAATGGAGAACAAATATGAGCTATGTTTCTTCAGTAAATGTTCAGGAGCTGGCCTTCATCTCTGTGAGCAATCTATTCTTGCTGTGTCTGGATGGGTGGGATTCTTGCAACTGTAGATTTTGCTTATCATTCTCTTCTCCCTACTGAAACTTTTCTGAAGTCAACTTTAATGGTTAGGAGAGTTGCTTTTTTGTCTCTTTTTTACCCAATGATGTCAATGATTTCTTCATTGAAAGGAAATGTCTGTTTCACAGCTTAACATTTAGTAGAAAATGACTTTGAACTTGACATTTAGTTCAAGTTGTGATGGCAGGTTTTTAGCTGATGGATGTAAAACAATAAGCGAAGTCAGCTGCTGATTAAATAAGAGTTTTCAAATCCATGGGTCAGAGACACGAGTTTCAGAAGGATTGGTCTTTGCAAATGGTTTGACTGTGATGGTGTATCACTCATTTTAAGTGTTGCTGAGGGAAGCTGATGATGGCTCAGCTGCATGTCCAGTTTCTGCTTCCTCTTTAAAATAGGTAAGACACACAAAATTGTGAACAAAATGTGAACTTTTGGCCCTGTGTATTTTTCCACATATATGTGGAAATTGAGTTATTTATATATTTTATAAATCAGCCCTCTGTGAGATGTGGGTTTGGAGAAGATCTTTCCCATTCTGAAGGCTGATGATTTGTCCTAGTTTCAGTGTCCTTTGCCTTACAGAAGCGTTTCAGTTTCATGGGGTCCCATTTATGAATTGCTTATCTTGTGTCTGAACTATTAGTGTTATATTCTGGAAGTGGTCTCTTGTGCCAATCTGTTCAAGGCTATTCTCCACTTTCTCTCTAACAGCTTCGTTGTGGCTGGATTTATGTTGAGGTCTTTGATCCACTTGGACTTGAGTTTTGTACATGGTGATAGATATGGATCTATGTGCAGTCTACTACATGTCTACATCCAGTTGGACCAGCATCATTTTTGAAGATGTACCTTCTTTTTCCACTATATAGTTTGCCTTCATTGTTAAATGTCAGGTGGCTACAAGTGTATGAACTTATGTATGGGTCTTGGATTCCATATCTTTCTGTTTTTATCCAGTAACATTTAGTTTTTTATTACTATTGTTCTGTAGTACAGCCTCAACTCCGGAATCTTGATATCTCTTTAAATTCTTTCAATGTACAGGATTCTTTTAGCTATCTTGGGTTTTTTGGTTTTTCCATATGTAGTTGAGTGTTGTTCTCTTAAGGTCTGTAAAGGATTGTGTTGGAATTTTAATGGAGATTGCATTTAATCTGTAGATTGCTTTTGATAAGATTGCCTTTTTTACTATGTTAATCCTATCAATCAATGAGCATGTGAGATCTTTCTATCTTCTGATATCTTCTCCAATTTCTTTCTTCAAACACTTGAAGTTCTTGTCATACAGGCCTTTCACTTACTCGGTTAGAGTTACAGCAAGATATTTTATATTATTTGTGGCTATTGTGAAAGGTGTTGTTTTCTTGATTTCTTTCTCAACCCATTTGTCATTTGTATATTGGAGTGCTACTGAATTTTTGAGTTAGTCCTGTAAATAATCACCTCACATAAGGTTTTTTATCCTCTGAACAAATTTTCTCATAAAAATTTTGTGGTTGCTTATGTATACAGGGATATGTGTGTATAAATTGACGTTCATATGTGTGATCAGAGAACTCGTTACTTTATTGAAATATTTTATATTCTATCACTTTTATGATCTGTATAAAATTTTCTGAAAAGCTGATTGTTTATGGCTACTTAATTTACTTTCATGATTTTTTGAATTTAAATTTGTATTCTTATCCTTTTTAAGATATAGTAATTTGACTTTATGTATATAGAACTCTAGTTGCTTATATGTCTGGTACCACACTAGCGCAATGCCACAACAGACCTAAGAGGGCATTCAATTTGGAGAACTGATGTTGCAGATGGGTTTGAATCATCATGTGGAAGCCTGATTTGAGCATGAATCTTCTGAACATCTATCTCTCCAAACTCCAATTTGTATTTCTTAAAATTGTATCATTGGGGGAAGATGTTGCATTTAAAAGATAAAAATATGTGTTCCAATGTTCAGTGTTCATGTGTTTTTATGCCATAATGTGTTATCATGGGTGTGATGTTGATCAAGAAAGAAACAGTTGTATCACTAACATACTTCCATCATGAGGCAAGGGGAAGTACTTGAAGTATAAAATTATAGTCTGAGTTGTCTATGTAGTGTTCTCCAGGCCAAGTTCCTGTGATACAGTAGTGTCTCCCATCATAGGAGAAGTAAAGTCTCAAAACATTGATTATGTTCAGATATTGAGAAGTGTACTGAAGACAGCAGTGTTCCTCCTGGTCATCACTCCAGTCTGCACAGAAGTCATGTCCATGTCTTCTCAGAGTAAAGCTCTAAAAACCACTGAGGAATTGGCTCTTCAGACACTCCTACTTTTTCAGGTAGGGACTGGGACTCTGGCCAACATTTTTCTGTTTGTCCACAATTTCTCTCCCATATTTACTGGTTCTCAACTGAGGCCCACTCAGGTCATTGTCAGCAACTTGGCTTTGGCCAATGCCTTCCTTCTCCTTAACTCTGCATTTCCAAACAGGATGATGATTTTTGTTCCCAGGAGTCCTCCAACTAACCTGCAATGCAAAATTCAGTTCTTCATTAGTCTGATGGCTCGAAGCACAAACATGTGCTCCACCTGTGCCCTGAGCATTCATCAGTTTATCACTCTTGTTCCTGGTCACTGGGGTAAGCTGATGCTCCCAGGAAGAACCCCTGATGTCCTGAGTTATTCTTGTTACAGTTGTTGGTTGTTGAGTGTCTTATATAATGTCTACATTCCAATGAAAGTCAGTGGTCCACAGAGCACAGACAATGACACCAACAATAACAGCAAGTGGGTCTGCTCCACATCTGGATTCAGTGTACTCATGACTCTCTTGCATTTTGGCCATGATGCCACATTTATCAGCATCATGGCCTGGACCAGTGTTTCCATGGTGCTTCTCCTCCATAGACATCACCAGCGAACACAGCACATCCTCACTCCCAAACAGAACCAGAGAGGCCATGCTGAGACCAGAGCAGCCCAAACTGTCTTGATGCTGGTGGTCACATTTGTTGGTTTGTACCTCTTAAATTTTATTTGTATAATCTTTCACACTTTTTTAACAGACTATCGTGTCTGGTTGAGGCATGTAAATGAAGTTTTGACTGCAGCCTTCCCCACTGTTTCTCCCTTCCTGCTGATCTTTAGGGATCCTAAGGATCCCTGTTCTGTGCTCTTCAACTGCTGAAAACCACAGTCAACATGACAAACACAGAAGACAGCTTCTCTAGCAGCCATACACACTCTGTTAATTAAAAGTTGTTAGAAACTCCTTCCTCATAAACCAGACATGTTGACTCACTGAACTCATCCCAGAACTGGGGAGACTGAGCCAGGAGGATTGCAATATAATCAATAGCATGTCTGGTTGAAGAGTGGGATCCAGGCCAACTTGTGATAAGGAGACCCAGTCTCACAACTATGTATCTGCACCCTAAGATAGAAAGAAGAGAAATAAATTAATGAGACAGAGCAGAATGAAAAAGAACACCAGTAATCCTTTAAATACTCACGCCAGCCTTAAGAAATCATGTGTTCCTATATTGTACTAGAACACATGCAATCAATACCGCTTCCAATATGTCCATATTTTTTCTATGTTAAAGAATTTCTTCCTTTTTACTAAGAGATTTTCTATTCATTCTACTTGTCAACCACAGATTCCCCTGTCCTCCCTCCTCACAACCCCTATCCCTCTCCCCCAAACCACCTTTCTTTTCCACCTCCTCCAAGGCAAGGTCTCTCATGGGGAGTAAGCAGAGCCTGGCACACTCAGTTGAGGCAAGCCCAAGCCCCTCCTCTCTGCAACGAGGCCAAGCAAAATGTCTCACCATAGGCACTAGGCTCCAAAAAAACCAGCTCATGCACTAGGGACAGGTCCCACTCCCACTGCCTGGGCCCCCGCTAAACAGTTCAAGCTATATAGTCTCACTTATGTAGAGGGCCTAGTCCAGTACTATGGGTGCTCCTCAGCATTGATTCACACTTCATGCATCTCCACTTGTTTGGCTAGTTGTCTCTGTACTTTTTTCAATTGTGGTCTCAATATTCTTGCTCATAAAATCCCTCCTCTCTCTTGTCTATTGGACTGCTGGAGCTCTGCCTTGGACCACGCTGTGGATCTCTTCATCTGCTTCCATCAGTCATGGATGAGGATTCTTTGATGTCAGTTAGGGTCTTCTGCCATCTGATCACCAGAGTGGGTCAGCTCCATCACCCTCTCCACCATTGCCAGTAGTCTATGGTGGAGTCATTTTTGTGGATCATGGGGACATCCCTAGAACTCTGCTTCTCCATATTTTCATGGTGCCTTCATTTATCATGGTATCTCTTTCCATGTTCTCCCACTCTGTTCCTGATCATGGAGAACCTCCTGCTCACCTAAGCTCTAATTTCCCTTCTCTTGCCCTCCATTACCCCTCATCACACCCCCATCCCCAGTATGCTCATGTAGATTTCAACCTTTTCTCCATTTCTGCAAGATCCCCGTGTCTTTCCTAGGATTCTCCGTACTAGTTAGTCTCCCTGGAGCTGTGGGTTGCAGTCTGGTTATCCTTTGCTTTACAACTGGTATCCACATATGAGTGATTACATACCATGTTTGTACTTCTGAGCCTGGGTTACCTCACTCAGGATGATATTTTCTAGTTCCAACCATTCGCCTGCAATCTTAATAATGTCATTTTTTTTTTCCACTGGTGAGTAGTACTCCATAGTATCCATGTATCACATTTTCTTTATCCATTCTTCAGTTGAGTGTCATGTAGGTTGTTTCCAGGTTCTGGCTATTACAAATAGTGCTGCTGTGATTATAGTTGAGCATGTGTTCCAATGGTATAATTGAGCATTTCTTGGGTTTATGCCCAAAGGTGGTTTAGCTGGGTCTTGAGGAAGATTCATTCCCATTTTTTTCAGAAATTGGCATATTGATTTCCAAAGTGGCTGTAGAGGTTTGCATTACCACCAACAGAGGAGGAGTGTTCCCCTTGCTCCATATCCTCTCCAACATAAACTGTCTTCAGTGTTTTTGATCATAGCCAATATGTGAGGTGTAAGATTGTATCTCAGAGTCGTTTTGATTTGCGTTTTCCTGATGACTAAGGATGGCAAGCAATTCTTTAAATGTATTTCAGCCAATTGAGCTTCTTTTGTGGAGAATTCTATGATTACCTCTAAAGCCCATTTTTAAACTGGACTGTTAGGTGTTTTGATGTCTAGTTTCTTGAGTTCTTTATATATTCTGGATATCAGTCCTCTGTCAGATGTGGCATTTTGAAGATATTTCCCCATTCTGTAGGCTGTCATTTTGTCTTAATGACCATGTCCTTTGCCCTACAAGAGGTCCCATTTATTAATTGTTGCTCTCAGTGTCTGTGCTACTGGTGTTATATTTAGAATGTAATTTTCAGTGTCAATGCATTCAAGACTACTTCCTACATTCTCTTCTATGAGGTTCAGAATAATTAGATTTATGTTGAGGTCTTTGATCCACTTGGACTTAAGTTTTGTGCACAGTGACAGATATTTACAGTCTTCTGGATGTTGACATCCTGTTATGCCTGTACCATTTGTTGAAGATGCTTTCTTTTTTCAATTGTACAGTGTTGGCTTCTTTGTCTAAAATGAGGTGTTCATGAATTGTCAGATTAGTGTCAGGATTTTCCTTTCGATTCCATTGGTTCACTTGTCAGCTTTTATGCTAGTACCAAACTGTTTTTATTACTGTAGCTCTGTAGTAGAGCTTAAAATCAGGGATCATGATGTGTCCAAAGGTTGTTTTATTGTACTGATTCATTCAGATATTGTGGGTTTTATTGCTTTTCCATATGAAGTTGAGTATTGTTCTTTCCCAGTATGTGAAGTATTATGTTGGGATTTTGATGGGGTTTGTATTGAATCTGTAGATTGCTTTTAGTAAGATTGCCATTTTTATTATTTTAATCCTACCTATCCATGAGCATGGGAGAACTATCCATTTTCTGAGATATTCTTCTGTTTCTATCTCAGAGCATAAAGTTCTTCTCATACAGGTCCCTCACTTGCTTTGTTAGAGTTTCCACAAGGTATTTTATTTTAAATTTGTGGCTATTGTAAAGGGTGATGTTTCTCTGATTTCTTTCTCAGCCTGTTTGTCATTTGTGTATAAGAGGTCTACTGATTTTTTTGAGTTAATCTTGTATCCTGCCACATTACTGAAAGTGTTTATCCATTGTAGGTGTTTCCTGGTAGAATTTTTTGGGTCATTTGTGTATACAGTCATATCATCTGCAAAGAGTGGAAGTTTGATTTCTTCCTTTCCAATTTGTATCGCCTTGATCTCCTTAGGTTGTCTTATTGCTCTGGCTAGAACTTCAAGTACTATATTGAATAAATATGGGGAGAGTGGACGGCCTTGTCTTGTTCCTGTTTTTAGGGGAATTGCTTTGTGTTTCTCTCCATTTAATTTGATGTTGGCTGTTGGCATGCTATATTGCCTTAATTATGTTTAGTTATGTTCATTGTATTCTTGATGTCTCCAAGACATTTATCATGAAGTGATGTTGAATTTTGTCAAAGGCCTTTTTTTGTGTGTATCTAATGAAATGATTGTGTGGTTCTTTTCATTTAGTTTGATTATATGGTGTATTATTTTGACAGACTTTTGTATGTTGAACCAACCTTGAATCTTTGGGATGAAGCCTACTTGATCATGGTGGATAATTGTTTTGATATGTTCTTGGAGTCTGTTTTATTTTATTTTTTTGAGTATTTATTTTATTGAGTATTTTTGCATCAATGTTCATGAGTGAGACTGGTCTGTAATTCTCTTTTTTTTGTATCTTTTCTTTGGTTTAGGTTTCAGAGTAACTGTTGCCTCATAGAAGGAGTTTGTTAATGTTCCTTCGGTTTCTATTGTGTAGAACATCTTAAAGAGTATTGGTATTAATTCTTCTTTAAAAATCTGGTAGTATTCTATATTAAAACCATCTGGACCTGGGCTTTTATTGTTGGGAGAATTTTAATGACAGTTTCTATTTCCTTATGGGTTATTTGTCTATTTAAATAGTTTGCCTGGTCTTGATTTAACTTAGGTATTTGGTACTGATTCACAATATTATCCATTTCTTTTAGATTTTACACTTTTGTGGAGTACAGGTCTTTGAAGGATGACCCAATATTCTCTGGATATCCTCAGGGTCAGTTGTTATGTCTCCCTTTTCATTTCTGATTTTTAAAATTTGGATGCTCTCTTTCAGCATTTGGTTAGTCTGAGTATTGGCTTGTCTATCTGTGTTATTTTCTCTAAGAACTGGCTCTTAAATTCATTGATTCTTTGTAGTTTTCTCTTTGTTTGTATTGTATTTATTCAGCTCTCAATTTGATTATTTCCTGGCATCTAATCCTCCTGGTTGACCATTTTCTTATTGTTCTAGAGGTTTTAGGTGTGCTGTTAAGTCAGTAGTGTGACATTTTCCCAACTTCTTTTTGTGGGCATTTAATGCTCTGAATTTTCCTCTTATCACGGCTTTCATAGTGTCCCATAAATTTGGGTATGTAGTACATTAATTTTCATTGATCCCTATGAAGTGTTTTATATCTTTTTTTTCTTTCTTCCTTGACCCATTGGTGATCCCATTGGGCATTTTTCAGTTTCCATGAGACTGTAGGATTTCTGTAATTTTTTTTTGTTGGTGAAACCTAACTTTAAACCATGGTTGTCTGATAGAATAAAGGAGGTTTTTTGTTTTTGTTTTTTTGTTTTTGTTTTTGTATCTGTTGAGATTGATTTTCTGACCGAGTATGTGGTTGATTTTAGAGAAGGTTCCATGAGGTGTTGAGAAGAATGTATATTCTTTTTTGTTAGGGTGTTATGTTCTGTAGATATGGATTAATTCCATTTGAGTCATACTATCAGTTAAGCCCCTCATTTCTCTGTTAAATTTTGATTTGGCAGATCTGTACTGTCTTGAGAGTGTGGTGTAGAAGTCTCCTATTATTAATGTGTGGGATTTTATGTTTGATTTAACTTTAGTAATGTTCCCTTTACATATGTGGGTACCCTTATGTTTGGGTCAAAAATGTTCAGAATTGTAACTTCATCTTGGTGGATCTTTCCTGTGATGAGTATGTAATGTACTTCTTGATCTCTTTTGATTGATTTTAGTTTGAATTCTATTTTGTTGGATATTAAGATAGCTGCACCGGGTTGCTACTTAAGACCATTTGATTGGAAAGAATTTTGCTAGTCTTTTATTCTGAAGTAGTGTGTACCTTTGGAGTTGAGGTGTGTTTCTTGTATGCAGCAGTATGATGGGTCTTGGTTTTGTGTAGATTCTGTTAGCTTGTGTCTTATTATAGGTGAATTAAGTCCATTGATATTATGAGATATTAATGACCAATGATTGTTAATTCCTGCTATCTTTTGGTATTAATGTGTGTACTTCTATTTTTTGGATTTTCTGCTGTGAGTTTATCTATTGCCTGTGTTTTTGTGGGAGTATCTAACTTCCTTAGGTTGGAATTTTCCTTCTGGTGCTTCCTGTGGGTCTGGATTTGTGGATAACTATTGTTTAAATCTGGGTTAATCTTGGAATGTTTTGTTCACTCCATCTATGGTGAGTGCAAATTTTGGAGGGTATATGAGTCTAGGCTGGCATGCATGGTCTTGTGTCTGAATTACATCTTTCCAGGTCCTTCTGGCTTTCAAAGTCTCCATGGAGTAGTCAGGTGTTTTTCTGATGTGTTTTCCTTTATAAGTCACTTGGCCTTTTTCTTTGCTGCTATTAATATTCTTTCTTTTTTCTGTACATTTAGTTGTTTAACTATTATGTGGCAAGGGTACTTTTTGGGGTGTCTAGTCTCTTTGGTGTTCTATAGGCTTCTCATATCTTCATAGGCATTTCCTTATTTAATTGGAAATGTTTTCTTATATGATCTTGTTGAAAATGTTTTTTGTGCCTTTGTTTTGGTATCCTTCTTCTTCTATCTCAATTATTCTTAGGTTTTCCCTCTCATGGTGTCCCAGATTTCCTAGACATTTTGTATTATAACTTTTTTGGCTTTGGTATTTTCTTTGACTGGCGAATCTATTTCCTCTATTGTATCCTCTACACTAGAGATTCCCTCTTCCATCTCTTCTGTTCTATTGGTTATGCTTGATTCTGTATTTCCTGCTCATCTACTTATATTTTCTATTTCCAGCATTCCCTCTCTTTGTTTCTTCTTCATTGTTTCTAATTCCCTTTTCCAGGCTTCAACTGTTTCCATCACATGTTTAGTTTCTTTTTCATGGTTTTTTTGGTTTTCTTTAAGGGATTTATTGATTTCTTCTAATTTTTTATTTGTCTTTTTCCTCAATGTCTTTATTGATGTTTTCCAATTTTTTGTTAGTGTTTTTCTCAATTTCTTCAAGGGATTTTTAAAATTTATTTCTTGAAAGGCCTATAGCATCTTCATGAAGCTAATTTTAAGGTCATTTTCTTCTGCTTCTTCTAAATTTGATATTCAAGTCTTGCTGCTGGAGTAGGGCTAGCTTCTGTTGATACCTGTATTGTTCTTTATGTTGTTATGTGTATTTTTCCCATGAAATGTGTCCATTTCCTCCTCTAATAGGTTTAAGAGGGGCCTGTGTCTGAGTGTGTTGCTATTGGTCCACTTTGTGCTTGTTGTGTCTGTGTCTCAGGGGGCCCATCTAGGTCCAGTCTTAGCTGTTGATCTCATTGGAGCTGGTAGATTCTGTATCTCAGGGACCTGCTCTTGGCTCAACCCAAGCAAGCTGATTCAGTGGCTCAAGTTCCATGATATTCAATCATTTTATTGTGATGCATGTGGTACATATACAAATATACAAGTAAACATTCATACATACAAAATAAAATTTAATTGTTTTCATTTGTTTCCTTAGATTGAAAGTAGATTCTGTTCTCATACAATCTATCTGATGACAGTTTCCCCTCCCTTTTTAAATGAGTCCCCTTCTCTGGATGCAGTCTTTCTGTCTCTAACAAGAAAAGGATGGTCTTTTTAGAGATGAAAACCAAATGAGACAAAACATAATATACTAAGAGAAAAAACCCCTCATATTGTAACTTAACAAGGCATCCCCCCAAAAAGAAAAGATCCCGAAGAGTAGACACAGGAATCAGAGACCCACTCATTCCCACACTGAGGAATCCCACAGATATACTAAGCTAAAGGCAGTAATTTATATGCAGAGGGCATGGTGAAGACTCCTGTAGGCCCTGTGCTTGCTGCTTCTGTCTTTGGAGCTTATATGCATCTTGCTCAGTTAATTCTGTGTGCCTTGTTTTTCTGGTGTCCTCTGTCCCCTCTGACTCTTACACTCTTTTGCCTTCTCTCCTGTAGTTCAAAGAGGAGGGTTTTGATGCAGACATGCCATGTATAGCTCTGTGTTCTGAATGTTGTGATTCTTGTGAATTCTCAAATCCCAATGCAGTGATACACCTCTGCCAAGGAGTCCAAACCTCTTCTCCTTTCTCATAGAGTTCCCCTAACTTAGGAACAAGAATACAAACATATGAGTCTACAGGGGCCAATCTCATTCAAACCACCACATATCTAAATCTAATCTTTCTACACCACAAAGGAACCAAGCAATTCTCAGATGATGAGTCCAGCCATCAGCCAAAGGAAAATGATAGAGGAGGGTAATGGGATGATTTCGTGAACCAATCATAAGTACAAAGGCATTAATGGGAAAGTTGAAAAACTCTGATGCTAATCCTCCTAGTTTCCTGCCTAGGATTCTCCACTCTAATAATTCCTGCTTTTAATTCACTCTCATCTCCTCCCAGGCTCCAGTCAAGGATCATTTCCCTCTCTCTACCTCTAACACAAATGGAACTTCAGTGTCCTTCTGTGATTTATTAGACAGATCTCTCTGAGTGGTCCCCCTTCTCTTGTACTCACTGTCCTACATCAGTTATAAGGAACAACAGGAGCAATCTCTCCAAGAACATATTGAAAAAGGGAGTTAACTTCAGAGTAGGCATTGTCTTTTATGGTTTGCCCATGACTCTCCTTTGTAAGCATCATGGTCTAGACCAGTGTCACCATGGTGCTTCTCCTGCACAGACACTGCCAGAGAGTGCAGCACATTCACACCTCAAATGAGAACCAGTTCATCCCTATTCATATGGGGAAGATAAGAACATGGTGGCACATATTGCCTATGAGGTTTCTACTAATGAGATGGAAAATAAAAATAACCAGATTCTTTCTTGTCTACAACCAGGAATGTCTGTGGACCTCTGAGCACCATCACCCTCTCCAGATATCAAAGATGCCAGAAATGGCTGGGATCTCTGATCCCTGATCTGGTTCCTCAGTGATTTTGTGTTTCCACATCAGAGGGGAGGACATTTGAGTAACAGTGAAGTCCATTAAGTAGAAACCTGGTCAAGGCTAGCAAGTACATACTCTGGCCTAATTCAACATTAAAGTTACATGGGTCTATCACCTTCCTGAGGTATTCTGACTCAAGGAGGAAGGGCCACCTTAGGAAGTTGGGCTCACCTTAAGCCATGCTAAAGAGAGTTTAGAAAAATTATCGCCATGATGAAATTCTTTACTTTTCCAGATTCTCTGCCTAGCACAGGCTTATACAAGAGCACAGCCAAGCTGTTCTGAGTCACATTCCTCTCTATCTCTGCTCTAAGCAATCTTGCCCTAAGATTGGCATTCTTTAGTCTCTTCCTACCCCCTCAACTCAACTCCCACTACGTGGCTGTCTTCCATTGTGTGGCTGAATTCCATGCTGGCTTAACTGGAGTTCATAGCTCTTCTGCATGACATGTTCCTTTTCCTCCTGCCTCTGAGATTTATGGCGTGCCTGCCTTTTCTTTTCAACTTGAATCAACTCATCCTTCAGCTTGTGTTTTTAAATCCTTTTGTTAACACTAAAAACTCCAAAAGAGAACCTCCAGTTCCCTTTTATAAACCAGGTATGATTAAAAAAAGTCCCTTTTAGTTGAAGACATAGAGACATTCATTTGGAGCATTCATGTTGTTGGTGAGGTGTGATGTGGCAGAACCTTGTTCCTTTGTCTCTGTGATTTCCCAGCATTTACCCCAATATTTGGCTCTGGGTTTTTATTATAAGTCTGTTTTCAAATTTGAGCAACATCTCTCTCTCTCTCTCTCTCTCTCTCTCTCTCTCTCTCTCTCTCTCTGTGTGTGTGTGTGTGTGTGTGTGTGTGTGTGTGTGTGTGTGTGTGTGTGAATCTGTGCAGACACATTTGCCAGGGTAGCCATGGCGTGGTTACTGGATATCTTGATGAAAAATACCTTGTAGGCAGGCAGGGTCTTTAGTGGCCCTGAGGAATGAGCCACAGCTTGGAGTGTTTCCTGTGGGCAGGGCCTACAGAGAGAGAGGTGGGCCCCATCTAAACACTTGAAGGAATCAGTTCCCCCATTAAACCATATAAGTCAAATGGTTCAAACAAAGTCCTCGGGTTTCAAACCTTGTGGTTGTTCTGAGTTTTTCCTGTGGCATTCAATGTCTCCTCAGTTTCTTAAATGACATCTTCACTCGAATAAAGGTCACCTGTCCACAGTCTAACTCAATGACACTGACTCTAAATGCAAGTGTGTCTGCTCCCCACTAGTTTCAGTGGAGATGTGGTCTCTAGTGGTTTGCCCATGACTCCCTTTTGTCAGCATTGGCCTAGACCAGTGTTGCCATGGTGATTCTCACATGTCTGTCATTTGACAACCAAAGATACCCTGACAGATGCAGCAGTTCTTTGGAGGGAAGTGATAACATAAAATGGGTCATAACCTTCCATGGATCAGTGAGTGTCCCTGGGTGGCTCCAAGAAATATGCATTCATGAAGATCAAGAACCATGTTCCAGATGCTGACTTCACTCTGTTCTAGTTACTACCCCAGGATGTCTGAAGAACATCAGTTTGAAGAAGTCTTTATGGATTGTCTCACCAAGTGCTGGACCAAGCTTGCTATAATTTTGAACAACCTGTCAAGATGTGACAACTGGTGCTATTGAGGTGACATAATCTGTGGGAATTTCTGACAGAAATATTCTTACAGGTATTGTTGTTAGCAGCGGAAACCCTGAGAGTGAGCAACCAGCTTAAAATTCCAGTATGGACAGGCAATGGAGAAGGGATGTCCCAACACAAGTTGAAGGTGGTAGGTGGAGAGATGGTGGGAAAATAGTGTCAATTTTGTTTGTGAGATAAAACCTGGCAGTGTCCCCATGCCATTGAGCATGACCCAAAATCCATAAACCTGTGCGTAGCACTATTGGACTTTTAGAGTAATTAAAATGAAAGAAGACTTGAATATAGAGATGAAATGTATTGGAAGGAACAGAGAATTTCTGGCAAAGCCTAGGGTGTGTATGAAGTAGTTTCAGTAACGCATCCTGAATAGACAAACCACTGCCAGGGTTTTGTAGCCCTCTTGTGGTTATTCTACTGGAATATCTATCTGAGGGGGAGGGAGGAACATTGCTGTGAACCAAAGACGAGAGACATTCCTTCTTTTACTGGTAGGAATAAGACTTGTCATCTCCCTTGTATCTGCCAGTACTATAACAACTGCCATCATCCAGACACATCCCCTGGCTGGAGAACTCTCCTGCCAGGGTTGTGGTCTACAATAGAAGAACACTAGACATAATAACTGCTGAACATCGGGAGACTTGCTTGGTATTGGGGGAAGAATATGGTTTCTATGTAAACAAATCAGATGCTGTTAAAATTAATGATACCACCATCAAAATACTCCATAAAGACCTACTCTAAAAATTCCAGCCATTGAGCAAATTTGCTGGTTCCATTCCTGCTCATTTTCATGGCTCCCACACTCTGTCAGTCCTCTGATTTTACTCTTTTACTTGGAAGCTTGCCCCCTGCCCTCTTCATTGACTCTGGCCACCACCATAGATAAAATGACCAACAATCAGTTCATGGTTCACTTCTAGACCCTGGACTCTTCAGACACATGTGAGAGATTCCTCAAGGTTTACAATGATGCATCTCCATTAGTAACTAAATCAGGAAGATGTTGGAAGCCATGGCTGACTGGTCAAGGTCACAACCTAACATAAGCCTAGTAGCTTTTTCTACAAGCTGAGCAAAATGGAACTACTTCCCTCTAGCAGAACTTCCTGCTCTCTATCTAACCTTATCTGGAGCATGTCCCATGGACTGGAAAATTGACCTTACCCAAAAGCTGTCTCTGAAACCAAATGCCTGATTCTTCTTTAACTTTGTCCTTGGCACATATGAGCACTTAGAACACTTGTTTAAGGAGCTCTGCTATAGGACTCTACTGCCACATACTAAGCCTTGTGATAGGGGTGTGTGTGCCCATTAATGTCAATTAGGGTTTGCCCCTACACTATCCAGTCCTATACATTCTTTATACTCTGGAATAAAATTGAACGTAATCATGAAATCTGTATCCCAAAGAGCTATCTGCAATCCTGCTCAGGGGTCACTAAAGATTTCTGTTGCCCCATCTGCCTTTTTCACCTCTCAATCTGGTGGCCAACAGGCCCAGAGGGAGAGGACCTCCACAAATGTCATTGTCTTTTACTTTGTATCTTTGGTCTAGTTATATGTTTCATAATTCCTGGAATATTGACCAGGGATAATTGTTGTACAAAAAATTAGAGTGACATAGAAGGTAATTAAAGAAAAACGCATTGTGTCCAACACAAAAAATATCTGGCTTGACTGGAGATTCTACATTCACATCACATGGGGCCAATCACCTGGCCAGGAGATTATGCCCCAAGAGGAAGGGCCACCCCTAAAAGATGGGTGTAGTAGGAATCTTAGAGGTACTTGTTAACAAAATCAAACCTGAGGCTAGTTATTGGGGTGAATGCTGGAAGATCAGAGAAGCAGAACAAGCCACAGCTATGTCACCTTGCTAATTCCTCAGGTGATCCTGTTTCCTCAGGATGGAAGCTTCTGAGTCCTCATCCCAATGGCTCTCAGCTTAACTGTGCTGCTCCAAAGCCTGAATGCTAAACCAGTCAAATGCTTAACCAACTTAGTTCCTGTTTCTCACACCTTATATACATCTCTCTTTCTACCCCCACTCCCTGGAATAAAAGGCTGGGTTTCTGAGATTAAAGGTGTGTATCACCATGCCTGGCTGATTGTAATGTGGCCTTGAACTCAGAGATCCAGAGGTATTTCTGTCTCTTAAATGCTAGGATTAAAAGCATGCACCACCACTGCCCAACTTCTGCTATGGCTTGCTCTGACCCATTTTCTAGCCACTATTTTTGGCTTTGTTCTAGTGGCTGTCTGTTCTCTGAACCCAGATAAGTTTACTAGGGTGCACAATATTGTTGGGAACACAACACCACCTCAGATGTGTACACCTTGAGCCTTGCTTAAGAAGAGATTTTTAAAAAAAATTTTATTTTGATGAAATATGTACTTTTTCTTCCATATTCCCACATCCTATCAAGGCTCTTACAGAGCACAGCCATGTTGCTTCAAATTATCCTTCCTTCTTTCTCTGCTCTAAGCATGATTGCCACAAAGTTTTGTATGCTCTAGTATTTCTTCAAGCCCCACTACCCACCATGGGGCTGTCTGACAGTGTGTGCCTTAATTCTGTTTTGGCTTATCTCAAGTTCATGGCTCTTTCCCTACACTTGTTGGTTCAAACATACAAAAATTTTCTTGAAGGACTTCCTGCCAGCATTTTTTGAAAGTTTGAAACAGTACTGTACAATGAACTGCCTTGGAAATACATTCAACAAATGCCTTGATGTACACTGGAGTGCACCTCTCCACACCTGATTAAAACACAAATCAAAAACTTAGATGCTCCCAACGGAAACATGGGAAACTTTTTCTAAATTCTGACAGCTATTCCTTAGAATCCAACCAAGTCAAAAACATTATCATTAACAAGGTAAAATTGTGATTTGCCCTCAGGACCTATGTTTTTTCCTTCATTGGATGTAGTCTCCATGCAAACACTGTCACTGACATCACATATGACAAAGTAATGCACTCTCTGAGGATGTTAGTCTAGCAAACAATCCTTTTTATGAACATTGGTACCCTGTGTTCATTCTGTCCTCTGCACAATATTCCCTGGATTATACTAGAGATGTAAGCATTTCATTGGAACTATCTCAGGGAAGATAAGATCTTAAAATGGAGAATAAATATGAGCTTTGTTTCTTTAGTAAGTGTTCAGGAGCTGGCCTTCATCTCTGTGAGCAATCTATTCTTGCTGTGTCTGGATGGGTGGGATTCTTGCAACTGTTCATTTTGCTTATCATTCTCTTCTCCCTACTGTAACTTTTCTGAAGTCAACTTTAATGGTTAGGAGAGTTGCTTTTTGTCTCTTTTTTACCTAATGATGTCAATGATTTCTTCATCGAAATGAAATGTCTGTTTCACAGCTTAACATTTAGTAGAAAATGACTTTGAACTTGACATCTAGTTCAAGTTTTGATGGCTGATTTTTAGCTGATGGATGGAGACAGACTGTTCCTCTGGAAAACAATATATGAATTCGGCTGCTGAGTAAATAAGAGCTTTCAAAGCCATGATTCAGAGACATCAGTTTCAAAAGAATTGGTCTTTGCAAATGGTTTAACTGTGATGGTGTATCACTCATTTTGAGTGTTGCTGAGGGAAGCTGATCATGGCTCAGTTGCATCTCCAGTTTCTGCTTCCTCTTTAAAATAGGTAAGACACACAAAATTATGAACAAATGAAATACTCTTGGCCCTGGGTATTTTTTCCAAACATATGTGGAAATTGAGTTATTTATATATTTTATAAATCAGCCCTCTGTATTATGTGGGTTTGGAGAAGATCTTTCCCATTCTGAAGGCTGATGTTTTGTTCTAGTTTCAGTGTCCTTTGCCTTACAGAAGCATTTCAGTTTCATGGGGTCCCATTTATGAATTGCTTATCTTGTGTCTGCACTATTAGTGTTATATTCTGGAAGTGGTCTCTTGTGCCAATCTGTTCAAGACTATTGTCCACGTTATCTTCTAACAGATTCGGTGTGGCTGGATTTATGTTGAGGTCTTTGATCCACTTGGACTTGAGTTTTGTACATGGTGATAGATATGGATCTATGTGCAGTCTTCTACATGTCTACATCCAGTTGGACCAGCATCATTTTTGAAGATGTACCTTCTTTTTCCACTGTATAATTTGGCTTCGTTGTCAAATGTCAGGTGTCCACAAGTGTATGAACTTATATATGGGTCTTGGAGTCCATATCTTTCTGTTTTTATCCAGTAATATGTGGTTTTTTAATTACTATTTTTCTCAACTCTGGATACCTCTTTAAGTTATTTCATTGTACAGGATTCTTTTAACTATCTTTGGTTTTCTGGTTTTTCCATATGTAGTTGAGTATTAAGGTCTGTAAAGGATTGTGTTGTAATTTTAATGGAGATTGCATTGAATCTGGAGATTACTTTAGATAAGATTGCCTTTTCTACTATGTTAATCCTATCAATCCATGAGCATGTGAGATCATCCTGTCTTCTGATATCTTCTCCAATTTCTTTCCTCAAAAACTTGAAGTTCTTGTCATACAGGTCTTTCACTTACTTGGTTAGAGTTACACCAAGATAATTTATATTATTTGTGGCTATTTGAAGGGTGTTGTTTCCTTGATTTCTTTCTCAATCCATTTGTCATTTGTATATTGGAGTGCTACTGATTTTTTTAGTTAGTCTTGCAAACAATCACCTCACATAAGGTGTTTATCCGCTGAACAAATTTTCTCATAAAAATTTTGTGGTTGCTTATGTATACAGGGATATGTGTGTATAAATTGACATTCATATGTGTGATCTGAGAACTGGTTACTTTATTGTTATATTTTATATTCTATCACTTTTATGATCTGTATAAAATTTTCTCAAAAGGTGACTGTTTTTTGCTACTTACTTTACTTACATAATTTTTTGAATTATAAATTTGTTTTGTTATCCTCTTTAAGATATAGTAATTTTACATTATGTATATAGAATTTTATTTGCCTGTATGTCTGGTACGACATTTGTGCAGTGCCACAGCAGACATAAGAGGACATTCAATTTGGAGAACTGATGTTGCAGATGGATGTGAATCATCATGTGGAAGCCTGATTTGAGCATGAATCTTCTGAACATCTATCTCTCCAAACTCCAATTTGAATTTCTTAAAATTGTATCATTGAGGGAAGATGTTGCATTTGAAAGATAAAAATATGTGTTCCAATGTTTAGTGTTCATGTGTTTTTATGCCATAATGTGTTATCATGGGTGTCATGTTGACCAAGAAAGATAGAGTTGTATCACTAACACACTTCCATCATGAGGTGAGGGAAAGTACATGAAGTACAAAATAAAATCTGAGTTGTCTACGTAGTATTCTCCAGGCCAAGCTCCTGTACTATGTGTGATACAGTAGTGTCTCCCTTCATAGGAGAAGTAAAGTCTCAAAACATTGATTATGTTCAGACAATGAGAAGTGTATTGAAGACAGCAGTGTTCCTCCTGGTCATCACTACAGACTGCACAGAAATCATGTCCATGTCCTCTCAGAGTAAAGCTCTAAAAACCACTGAGGAATTGACTCTTCAGATCCTCCTGCTCTTCCAGGTTGGGATTGGGACTCTGGCCAACATTCTTCTGTTTGTCCACAATTTCTCTCCCATATTTACTGGTTCTCAACTGAGGCCCACACAGGTCATTGTCAGCAACTTGGCTTTGGCCAATGCCTTCCTTCTCCTCATGACTGCATTTCCAAACAAGATGATGGTTTTTGTTCCAAGGAGTCCTCCAAGTAACCTGAAATGCAAAATTGAGTTCTTTATTCGTCTGGTGGCTCGAAGTACAAACATGTGCTCCACCTGTGCCCTGAGCATCCATCAGTTTGTCACTCTTGTTCCTGGTCACTGGGGTAGGCTGATGCTCCGAGGAAGAAACCCTGATGTCCTAGGTTATTCTTGTTACACTTGTTGGTTGTTCAGTGTCTTAAATAGTGTCTATATTCCAGTGAAGGTCAGTGGTCCACAGAGCACAGGCAATGACACTAACAATAACAGCAAGTGGGTCTGCTCCACATCTGGATTCAGTGTAGGCATGGCTATCTTGCGTTTTGCCCATGATGCCACATTCATCAGCATCATAGCCTGGACCAGTGTCTCCATGGTGCTTCTCCTCTAGAGACATCACCAGCGAACACAGCACATGCTCACTCCCAATCAGAACCACAGAGGCCATGCTGAGACCAGAGCAGCCCAAACTGTCCTGATGGTGGTGGTCACATTTGTTGCCCTGTACCTCCTAAATTTTGTTTGTGTAATCTTTCACACTTTTTTAATGGACTATCGTCTGTGGTTGAGGCATGTAGATGAAGCTTTGACTGCAGGCTTCCCCACTATTTCCCCCTTCCTGTTGATCTTTAGGGATCCTAAGGACCCCTGTTCTGTGCTCTTCAACTGTTGAGAACCACAGTCAACATGACAAACACAGAGGACAGCTTCTCTAGCAGCTGTAAACACTCTGTTAAGTAATAGTTGTTAGAAAATCCTTCCTCATAAACCAGACATGTTGACTCACTGAACATATATGCTCAGTCATATGTTGGACTAGTCTTATGTCAAAGATATTTATATTTGTTGTTTGAACAGTTTATGGAAATGTTATCTTATATAGATGATACTAATAACTTACATGTATTTACATGTAATTTTTAATTGGCAGACATGAATTTTACAGTTGAAAATGGAGATGTGTGCTTTTCCTAGAGTCTAGACCCACATAAGGCACCCAAACAAAATTAATATGCTCTGCTCCTTTTTGTGAGTTTTTTTACACTTATGTTTATCTTAAATACTGGCATGTTAGATAGGGAAAATATTGTGTAATGATAGATTGCTACTTACATATCCAGGTAAACATTCTTTGTGTCTCTCTAAAGAAATTTTGCTGGAGGGACAAATATACATAAAGTAGCAGAAGCTTCATTTCTGGGAATCAATGAATGATATTTTCCTTATCATCATTGAAAATCAAAACAAATCTCCTAGTTTCCTAATATACTCATTTTTTTCCCCTGTTTATTTTGCCCTTCTCTTGGTGGTATACTCTGTTAGCCGATATGGGCACAGTTTATAATTTTTAATATTTTGGGTTTTTTTTTTAATAATGGTGGGTATTTGTTTAGGAATAGAGGTTGAGTCACAAAATACTCATCTTCTGTTTAGAATAACTGTGGAGCACTTACAGAATATCTAAGATGATACAATAAATCTATCTCACCTCCAGTATGCCATACACTGCTCTAGGATTCTCTCAGCATCATCAACCATGAACACACAAGGAAGAGTACATCTCCATACCAAAGCCTACATGTGAAGGTAATATACACTAGGGTGTCGATTCATCTGTTGGCTACATAGTAGTTATATGCAATTGTGTGTGTGTGTGTGTGTGTGTGTGTGTGTGTGTGTGTGTGTGTGTAAACTTACTTTTGATGAAGCATGAGGAAATTAGAGATTCTCAGGTGTTTAGGGTCCACTCTGCCATTGTCAGAATGTAAATCTTCTGTCCAGAATAATACACATGTCCAGCACACACAGTTGCTTCTTTCTATAACCTCTGGTCATCTAGAAAGAGGTATTATTTGCAGCCTGTAACATTACAGAGGGTCTAGATTTTTGTGTGTGCACTTCCAGGTGTGCTGTGAGATCACTGAGAAGCAGGATCGGGAGATGGGGTTAGGTCTACTCAGTTGAGACACAAACACTTTGTTTCAACAGTCCTCTAATATCCCTTCCCTGAGTCACGATGGGCTCTGATTCTGTGGCAAGCACCAATATGAACAGCAAAACAATACAAGGGGAAAGACATCACTCCCATTATAACAAATGAGGGGAAAACTATTTCAAGGACAGGGGACAATTGTCCATCTCTAGATATAATGATGTCTACAATAGAAAGAGTTAATGGGCTACTCATCCACCTGCAGGATAGAGGGGAACATCTGTCTTAAACTCCTCAGCCTTTGCCTCAAGATGACATTATATCAGGACTTTTCCTTGTTTTTCTGTTAGATTTTGTCAATTTCAGTTGGTTGATATTTTGCTTTGATTCATCTGCTATTTTACCTCCAAGGAGACCACAAGCATGCAGATGTGAGAACATTTCCTGGACTGTACAATGCAGAAAACATTGTTGAGTGACCTGTTGTGTATGGTGTTTGCAGGGGATATACAATGCTTCATATTTGAACACTGTGTATACTGGAGATATTAATTTATTGCTATAATGTTACACTTCAAGTTTGGAGCCAACTTTCTCCTTATCTTAATTCACTTTTTTGCTCTGTTTCATCATATGATGAAAGAAAATACAAAAAGGAAACAGGACACAGGAAAATACATTGTTGAAAAGGTCTTAAAATGAAAATATTTGTAGCTAAAAAATGTATATAAAGATTAACATAGCTGATGATTTACCAGCATCAGGAAGACAGTGGGCAAGCCTGATCAAGTTATGAAGGTCTGAGTAAGTTATGAATGGAAGTGAAAGGTGAGATTTGATATGTCATCTGGGATCATATCTTTGTAAGGTCAAAGTTCAATACTTTGAATAAAAATGGGATTCTCTCCAAGTATTGGTCTTTTGTTGGTAAGATTTTCAAGTACTGCCTTAAAAGAACAAAATATGTGTCCACTCAGTCTGTATTTGAATGGATTGGGCTTTATTAGGTTTTATTTTCCAGCTCTGTGGTTATTAATACCAGCCTTGGAGAAATGACTGAGCGGTTAAGAGTGCTTGTTTCCCTTAGGAAGGACCCTGGGTCGGTTCACAGTATCTGTGGTTCAGGTTCCAGGGGATTCAGTGCCCTCTTCTGATCACTCAGGGTATCGGGATACATGCGGTACACATACAAATATCCAAGCAAACATTCTTTTATACAAAATAATATATATCTGTTTTCATCTGTTTCCTTTGATTGAAAATAGATTCTGTTCTTATACCTCATATTCTGATGACAGTTTCTCATACTTCTTTTCAACCCAGTCCCCTCTTCTGGATTCACTCTGTCTCTCCTAAGAAAAAATGGTCTTTTTAAAGATGAAAACCAATTGTGACAAAACATAATATACTAAGAGAAAACAAAAGCAATCATATTGTGACTGGGAAAGGCATCCCCACAGAAATAAAAGAGCCCCAAGAGCAGATACAGGAATCAGAGACCCACTCATTCACACATTCAGGAGTCACATAGAAATCCTAATCTAAAGGCAAATGTATATGCAGAGGACATGGTACAGACTCCTGCAAGCCCTGTGCTTGCTGCTTCTGTCTCTGTGAGCTCACATGCACCTTGCTCAGTTAATATGGAGACATCCCATGTAGAGCACTGTGTTTTGAATGTTGTGAGACTTGTTAATCCTCAAATTCCAATGTAGTGCAACACCTCTTCCAACAAGGCCACATGTCGTCTACCTTCTCAAAGAGTTCCACTAACTTAGGAACAAGAATTCAAACACATGCATCTACAGGGGCCAATCTCATTTAAACCACCACATATCTAAATCTAATCTTTCTACAACACAAAGTAACCAAGCAATTCTCAGATGATGAGTCCAGCCACTGAGGTCAAAGGAAAATGATTGAGGAGTGTAATGGATGGTCTTGTGACCCCATTACAAATATAAAGGCTTTGATGAGGACGCTGAAAACCTGTGAGCTTGGTTCACCTAGTTCCCTGCCTAGGATGCTCCACTCCAATAACTCCTGCTTTAAATTCACTCTCATCTCCTCCCAGGCTCCAGTCAAGGATCTTTTCCCTCTCTCTTCCTCTGAAATGCCCCCCGTCTCAGTAACTTAGCCTAAGAAACGGCCTTGAGAAAGATAATTGGGAAAGTAACCTTGAGTCAAGGCAGGAGATATCAAACACCCGGTCTTGGGAGGAACAAACCTTGAGTCAGAACAAGATATCTATAATTGGCTACCTGGCCTTGGAGAACAGACAGCTGCACATTTCTAAAAATTAAAGATAGCCCCCAAGTTCACCCTGGCCTTATTTGAATTAACCAATGGGGACCCTGTAACTATGCTTCTCGCTTCTGTAACCGTGCTTCTGCCCCCAGGACTCTATAAGAAGTCCCCCTTCCCCTAGGAAGGCGCGCAAGTCCTCCAAGAGACTTGTCGCCCCAGGTACCTGTGTATTCAAATAAACCCTCTTGCTGTTTGCATCTGATCTGTGGTCTTGGTGTGTTCCTTGGGTTTGGGGTCTCTCTTGAGGAAAGATCCCCTGTGGGGGGCTTTCTTTCACCTCTAACAAAAATGGAACTTCAGTGTCCTTCTGTGATTTATTAGACAGATCACTCTGAGGGGTCCCCCTTCTCTCGTACTCAATGTCCCACATCAGTTATAAGGAACAATAGGAGCCTTCTCTCCAAGAACATATTGAAAAAGGGAGTTAACTTCAGATTATGCATGGTCTTTCATGGTTTGCCATGACTCTCCTTTGTAAGCATCATGGTCTAGACCAGTGTTACCATGGTGCTTCTGCACAGACACTGCCAGAGAGTGCAGCAATTCACACCTCAAATGAGAACCAATTCACACATATTCAGAGGGGGATGATAAGAACATGGGGACACATATTGACTATTGTAGTTCAGCCCAATGAGATGGCAAAGTAAAAAACCAGTTTCTTTCTTGGCTAAAACCAGCAATGTCTGTGGATCCCTGAGCACCATCACCCTCTCCAGATATCCCAGATGTTAGAAATGGCTGAGATCTCTGATACCTGATCTAGTTCCTCAATCATTTTAGATATCCACTTAGGGGAGTATATTTGAGTAACAGTGAAGTCCATTAAGGGTAAACATGGTCTGAGCTAGTGAGTAGAACCTCTGGCCTAATTGTAGACTCAACATTCAAGTTACATGGGTCCATTACCTTGCCGAGGTATTCTGCCTCAAGAAGGAAGGACCACTCTAGGAAGTTGGGCTTATCTTAAGCCATGCTAAAGAGAAGTTAGAAAAATTATCGCCTTTCAGGGGCAGTGGTGCACATCTTTAATCCCAGCACTCAGGAGGCAGAGCCAGGTGGATCTCTCTGAGTTCAAGGCCAGTCTGGTCTACAGAGTGAGTTCCAAGATAGGCACCAAAATGACACAGAGAAACCCTTTTTCAAAATCACCCCTCAAAAAAGTAGAATACTCTACTTTTCCAGATTTTTATGTCTAGCATAGACTTTTTACAAGAGCATATCCAAGCTGTTCTGAAGTATTTTTCTATCTCTGCTCTAAGCAATCTTGCCCTAAAATTGGCATTCTTTAGTCTTTCCTCACACCCCACACCTCACCAGGCAATTGTCTTCCATTATATGGCTGAATTTCATGCTGGCTTAAGTGGAGTTCATGGCTCTTCTCCAGGACATGTTCATTACCCTCCTGTGAGAAGCATGCCTTTTTTTTCAACATGAATCATTTCATCCTTCATCTTTTTGATGCATTTTTAAATCCTTTCGTTAACAACATTAAGAACTCCAATAAGAACCTGCAATTCCCTTTTAGAAACTTGTGATGATAAAGAAACCACACAAAACCCCCACGTAAACACTTGAAATCACACGTTAAATGTTATTTTAAGGATCAAGTATTTCTGAAAGCATCCTGCATATTCCTTTGCTTCTCTGTCTCCAACTGTGGTCCCCACTGTCTTCTGCTGCATGTCCTCTCAGGATCTGTGAGGAGACACCCCCAAACTGAGTCAGTTCCCCCAGGTTTACTGTAACCATCACATCAGGCTTTGGAGCTGCTACTGACGTTATGGTTCAGATGTCCCAGCATTCCACACTTGTTGTAAGACCTGTTTTCAAATGATCATTAGTATATTCCTTGGAGATTTTAGAAGACAAACATGCCTGTTGTCCACCCTCTTGGTTAACTTTGATGATTGTGTCCAACAGTCTAATTTTTCCTCCATTATCCTCAACCAGTCTTACCACTAAAAGAAATATTCTTCAGACTCTCTCCAGCTCATGCCTTTCGAATCTTTAGTACTTTATTTATTGACAGTGTGTGTGTGTGTGTGTGTGTGTGTGTGTGTGTGTGTGTGTGTAGACACATGTGCCAGGGTACCCATGTAGTGGTCACTGGACAACTTGATGAAAAATATGCTGTAGGTATGGTCCGGAGGAGCTGCAGTTTGGCAGATTTAACGGGTGGGGTCTGGAGACAGAGAGGTGTGGCCCCGATAAACACTTAAAGAATCAGTTCCCCCCTTAAACCATATAAGTCAAATGATCTAATTGAAGTCCTTAGGTTTCAGACCTTGTGGTTGTTCTGAGTTTTTGCTCTGACACTTGATGGTTCCTCAGTGTCTTAAATGATATTTCATTCCAATGAAAGTCACCCATCCACAGCCCAACTCAATGACACTGACTCTAAGACACACACACACACACACACACACACACACACACACACATATATAACATTCTGTGCAAGAAGTAGTTTGGGATCAAAATTTTCTTTAACTTTACTAATGTTACTGAGTCTAAACATATGAAGAAAGGAAAGAAAAGAAAAAGAAACAATAAGTTGGAGAATAAATATGTTAAATAGGTACAAGAATGGAAATACTTTTAGCAAAAAAAAAAAAAAAGGATTTCTTTGTAAAAGTTTAGATGGCTGGACGTTTTTCTAGAGTGGGAAAGAAAGTGGGAATGTCTTACTGCCACAGTCCAGCTGCAGCCTGGTTCAGGTCCTGTGACAGGGAAGGGTCATCAGAAGAAAGAAAGGAATTATCCGACCACCAAATGAGTTTCATGCAAGTGACCATCCCAAAAGCTCCAGTCATCTTTATTTGTACATCAAAAACAAGCATGTTTTTTCACACTGACAAACAAGTTTTTCCCATCCTCCGATGTTAACCTCCAGCAAAAAACAATATGTCAAATACGTTCTTTTCCCAACTTTGAATCAAATCAAATTTAAACTGAAAACAACACTTAACATTTTGTTAGCTTGGCTCATATCAAACCAGGTAATCCTGTCTTTGCAAAACTAAAGGTGATTGACATAGGCACACATTTTCAAGAACAACAATCCTGTTCAAAACATGTTTACAGAAGTAGGGAAGATCTGCCTTCTATCCTATCAACATTGAATCAGAACAGCTGGGGTCTGAAGTGAGAGCTGACGTCCCCAGACAAGAAAACTGAGAAGTATTAGCTCCCAAAGAATTTTAGGGGAAAATATTTTAGAAAAATGGGATTTCCAGCAATGATCACATCTGTCCCATACATGATTGACAAAATGACACTAAAACCTCCAATATTATAAGGGAGAGGAGAGCATGCAGGCTGCATGGGCCCAGTAGTATCCTATACTGTCCCAAAGTCCACTGGTCCTTGCCAAGTGAGACTGTCTCTGTGGGCTTTTACCTCATCTGGAGACCTGTTGGACAGGCACTCTTATACTGGTCTGAAACTAGGCCTCATGGCTCCCAACACCTTACCAAGTTATTATTGTCAAGAAAATGCCCCACAGACTTGACTACAGACAATCTGATAAAGGCATTTTCCCAGTTGAGGTTGTCTTTCCAGAAAACTCTAGATTCTTCTGTCCTGTTGACTAAAACTAATTGTCCATTCTGTTACAATCCTGGTGGGTTAATATCTGTAACTGCCCCTGTTGTGTCCAGAAAACACCATTCCCTTGACGTTATCAACTACCTCTGGCCCTAAAATTCTGCTTACTCCATACTCCATGAAGACTTTGAAGCCTTGGTGGCAAATGGAATGATATGTGTATCTGACTGAGCAAACCAGGTTCATATTGTCTTCATACTAACCAGTTGACAACTCCAGTGTTAATTGACATCTACTCCAAGAAGCTTCTCTGATGAGGGCTGAGATACGTATTGATCTACAGGTCTAGTAATAAGTCATTAGGAAATGTTTCATTGTTCTGTCCATTAAGCAGAGCATTAGTGTCTAATTCTCTTCTACTATCCATTGGCCCACATGTTCTTAGTCCTGTAAACAGTGCCACTTATGAGTTCTAGCTCATGGACTGGGACTTAGATTGAATAGGAAAGTGGCTGGTTTCTCCCATGACATTCATGTCACAATTGCCCCAGTCTCATTATGCCAGACTTCGTTGTAGCTTGCAAGGTTCATAATAGGATGGGATTTCTGGCAGCTTTTCTTTCTGCTCAAGGACTTTGCATATCACCTTCCAAGACTATGAAATCTGGGCACGCCACATAACTTTGTCAGCCTTCTTTCTTATACCACCTACAGACACATGGGTGTTATACAAATCTTCAAGGTAAGGGTCAGTTTGACTTCTCCATGTTCTGTGAGTCCAGTATGTGATGTCTTCAACCACCAAGTTTTGGAGAGATGCCAGCAATATTTATTGGTAATGGCCTGTGATACTTGGGGGGTCTATGGGAGTTGATTAGCAAGCAACTGAAACAGAAATAACCAGTCCTGGAATTGGGACTTACATTATTCAGCATGAGATTTCTAGTTGGGCTACTGTCCACCTAATATAGTGTAACTTCATTAAAACTCTTTTGAAATACGCATGTGTACAGATTATAGGATGCTCCTACACTAGTATATATCTGTACTGTTTTTCAAAAGACACTTAGGGTTAGTTATCCATGTCCATATTCCCTTCTCTATGTTTCGCTCCTCCACACACCCAGATTTAACTCTTCATGTCCAATTACTCTTCTTTAATCCTTTATTTCTCTGTATTATATCTCCTATCCCTTCATTTTTCCATGATCCTTATTAAATTCCTGACTTTTAAGGTTATTCCACATGAAAAACACACTTCTACTATCCCCTTCCTCCCTGGAGAATAAACTGCATTCAGGACATAATATATGAAAGGAGAATTTAAAAACATTAAAAAAGGATATCAGAAAAATGTTTTAAAGCAAATACTAACTGATGCAGTAAACAGTAGTGTAGCATTCTGGAGACACAGAATCTAGTCTCTGTCACTTCTTACTTTTGTGAATGTGCTCAGGTGTCTTCATTTAATTCATCCTCAGTGCATTCATCTGTAAAACAACATTACCAATGGAATCATAGCATATTTTATTATGGATGTTCATATTCAAATAAACAGGATTTCCCACAATGAAAAATTCTATAATATATTTGTTGGTATTCAAAAAATTTCCACATATCTAAATATGAATTTGTGAGGCTAATATTCCATGTGTAATTGTCAATTGGCCAATGCAAATTTTACAATTGAAAACAGAGATATATATGCTTTTCCTAGACCAGCATAAGGTACCAACTCAATAAAGGATATATTATTCTCCCTTTTGTGTCATATATATATATATATCAGAAATACTGGTGTGTTCCCTAGGAAAAATATTGTGCAATGATAGTTTGCTTCTTACACATCCAAGTAAATGTTCTTTAACTGTACCTGAGACAATCTTGCTGCTGGTCTGAATATTAATAAAGGTTTAGAAGATTCAATTCTTGGATTTATCACAGCAGTTTTTACTTTACACCACTTGAAAATAAAAAATAAGTCTCTAGTTTTCTATTAAACCCAGAGCAACAATGAATGTGGTTGGATCTATTTACTTCTTAGTGTTGCTCAATTTGTATCTTTGCCTGTATGTCCAGGATTGCTTCTCTCCACAGCAGATTCTCCAGATACTAACATAGTCTATTAGGCCTCTGATCAGAATTCATGAGTGTCTCAGAAAACAAGTCATGGTGTACATGAAAACAAATGGAGTAACCCCGGGACTTGGGAGGGAAACAATGACTTCAGTTAATCAGTCTGTCAGACTTAAATGTCCTGGGACACATATGGGAAAATATGGAATGAAATAATCCTGAAGAATAACAGACTCCAAACAACATGTTGATAACTTTCTGGAAGGACTTGGTGTCAGCATGATCTTGCAAGAGTGAACTAATATGGAGGAAAGTACTCCCTGGAAATACACATAACGAATTCCTTGAACTACCCTTGAGTACAGCAATTCACACCTGACTACAAGACCAATTCAGAACTTAGATTCTCCCAAAGGAAACATGAAAACTTTTTTCTAATTTCTGCCCAGCTATTCATTAAGATCTAACAAACTTCTAGATACCATCATTAATCACCAGAAGGTAAAACAGGAGATTTGCTCAAAGTTTTCCTTCATTGGAGGTATCCCAAAGTTTCCATGCAGACAATCTCACAGACACCACAGATGACACAGTAATGAGCTCTCTGAGGGATGCCACATCCAGGTACGCTGTTATTTTATAATCACTGGAAACCTGGACTCTTCTGGGTCCCCTTCATGGCTTTGCCAGGAAACTAAGGAACAGGTAAGTTCCTTGCATTCTTTCTCAGGCCAAGAGCTACACAGAGAAGGTCTTCAGTGGGCGAGGCACTCTGAGATATGCTTCAACAGGAACTGTGCTCAGGAGCTGCCTTCATCCTGTGAGCATCCTCATCCTTGCTGTGGCTCTGAAGGTGGGGTTCTTTCAACCATAGATTTCTTAAAATTCCCTTCTTCCTTCTTCACTGTTCATTCTCTTCTGAAGCCAACTCATTGTTTCTTGTGGAAGTCTGCAGTTTAATTAACATAGGCCAATGCTTTGTTTTCTTCTCAAAGAAATGTCTGTTGCATGGATTAGCATTCAACTGAAAATAGCACTTGGTGTGACATCTGTATGTGGGATGGTAGGTTTTTGCTGATGCATGGAGGCTGAGTGTTCCTATGAACAACATATAACCAACTGAGATGCAGACCAGGCATCGGCTTGCACAGGGTATAATTGTGATTGTGTAGTGATTTTAAATGTGCCTGAGGGGAGCTGGAGATGGTGCAGTTTCTGGGACCTGACTGCTTAGAATGACAATTAAGATAGTTAAAATTGTGAATAAACGAGTCATTAGCAAATGGGGATTTTTTTTTGTATAGAGGATATACAGATAAACCTGTGTGATCAGAACACGAGTGGCTTTATCAGAAATAATTGGTATTCTGTTATGTGAATGCGTAGTATAAAATTTTCTCAAAGGTCAACAAATTGATTTCCCACTACTACATTCAGCTATACAACTTTTATTGGTAGCCTATAAACCTTTATTTTTAATACATTACTATAACTTAAGGAAGTTGTATTGAATAGTGATGAGGAACCGTGTGCTCATGCCAGCCACTTTCCTGTATTCATATACAAAGCCCATAGGGTGTGAAAATGTGTGTCATTGTGTTTTGACCAGTAATGATAGAATTACAGGATCCACACAACTTCCATCTCCAGGCAGGAGGAATTCAATCAGCACAAAATTTTATTCTGAGTTAATGTCCATGCTTTGTCTTCTAGGCAAAGCTCCTATAGTACGATACAGTAGTGTCCCCCTTCTCAGGAGAACAAACCACCCCAAATCAATTGGTAAGCTTGGAGAATAGAACAAAGCCTTGAGGACAGAACTGTCTCACCTGACCACCACTCCATTGTCTGGTGACACTCCCTCCATGTCTGCTCATAAGACAGCCTTGAAAACCACTGAGGAAGTGGCTCTTCAGATGGTCTTGCTGTGCCAGGTTGGGGTTGGGACTGTGGCCAACATCATTCTGTTTGTCCATAACTTCTCTCCAGTCTTGACTGGCATTCGGCTGGAGCCCAAACAGGTCGTTCTCAGCCACATAGCTGTGGCCAGCACCTTGACTCTTCTCGTCACTGGGTTTCCAGACAATGTAATGGTTTTTGCTCCAAGGAATCCTCTGACTGACCTCAAGTGTAGACTTGAGTACTTTATTCGCCTGGTGTCCCGAAGCATAAACTTGTGCTCCACGTGTGTCCTGAGTACCTATCAGTGTGTCACTCTTCTTCCTGGTAACTGGGGTTGGATCATGCTTAGAGGAAGGGTCCCAAATTTGGTGAATTATTCCTGTTACAGTTGTTGGTTGTTCAGCATCTTAAATAATGTCTACATTTCAATGACAGTCACTGGTCCACTGAAAACATGCAATGACACTGTTTCTAAAAGCAAGTTTCTCTGTTCCACATCTGGTTTCAGTGTAGTCATCGTGTTCTTGCGTTTTGCCCATGATGCCACATTCATCAGCATCATGGCCTGGACCAGTGTCTCCATGGTGCTTCTCCTCCACAGACATCACCAGCGAACACAGCACATCCTCACTCCCAGTCAGGACCACAGAGGCCATGCTGAGACCAGAGCAACCAAAACCATCCTGATGCTGGTGGTCACATTTGTTAGCTTGTACCTCCTAAATTTTATTTGTATCATCTGTCAGACATTTTTAATGGACTCTCGTCTTTGGTTGAGGCACATAGGGGAAGTTTTGGCTGTCAGCTTCCCCACTATTTCTCCCTTCCTGTTGATCTTGAGAGATCCTAAGGATCCTTGTTCTGTGCTCTTCAACCATTGAAAACCAGTCTTTAAAAATACCAACCCTAGCCGGGCGGTGGTGCTGCATGCCTTTAATCCCAGCACTTGGGAGGTAGAGCCAGGCGGATCTCTGTGAGTTCGAGGCTAGCCTGGTCTACAAAGTGAGTTCTAGGAAAGGCGCAAAGCTACACAGAGAAACCCTGTCTCAAAAAAAAAAAAATACCAACCCTGAAGACAGCTTGACTAATACCATTAAAAATATTGTATTCCACAAATATGAGTTGAACATCTTTTTTTTTCTTTTAGTCAGGCATAGTACTCACTGATTTTAATGTTAAGAGTTAGGTTATAATTATTCTGTTGATGTGAAATGATTTCTGGTCAGGATCTGATCGACTCAGTGGCTGAGTTATCTACGACCTTCAGTTCTCTTGTATATAATTGTGCTCTGCTGAAGGTTGGTCTAAAACTGACTAAACCCATGTGCCTTAAACATCAACTTAATGGGTTATAAGGTCTCCTCCTTCTAACTCAACACATTAGATGTAAGATGAATAAAGAATCCATCTGTATTTACTTACCCCTTTGAACAAAATAGAATCTATCTATTGTTATCACGAAAGATTCCAAAGGTGAAATTTCTATTAATGCTACATATATTGCATGTCATTTCATTTTTAGTTATGAGGGATGTGCCTTGCTGTCTTGGCCTCATACTCAAGTGGGAGTTAAGCACTGGAAAATATCACTTCTTTCTCTATTGAGTGAGGCAAACTGCTTGTCACAGGAGTAAAGAGGAAAAAGGAAAATGCAGCTCATGCTCAGGAACCTTAAGAGATTTAAAATCTCAGGACCAGGGGAAAAGACCTGGATCCAAACTCAACATCTTTTCCTGATAGACCTTGTCAAGGGCTTCACTCTGGGCCATGGTGAAACGGTTCTTCCAGCTATCAAAGACACCTGTCAATCATAAGGAGACAGGAAGTGTCAGAGCAGTGAGGAGGTTAAGCTGTCATTCTGCATCTGTCAGTGGCCTCAACAGTCACAAGATTATTGTCTCAGACTATTAAAATCAAGCATCTAACTAAAATTTTCTACTGCCTGTGAATGACCAAAGTCAGCAGAGCCCTGAAGTCTATTGACCTGATGTGGTTACAGCTGTCAGTGTGATGAAATTCAAAATCTTACTTGCGCTACTAACTGCAGTGAACAAACATAAAAATATTAATATTCATTTTTACTTTATGGCTATTTATAGGGGGTGCCCACTGTGGGGGCCCATAGTTTCCCACAGGGACTCAGTTTGAATCTGAAGTCCATTCTAACCCAAAAGAGTTGGAAGCTTGCTTGTTCTAGTCTCTTCAGAAGTTGTGAGAAAGCTCTGATCAGGCTCCTGGGAAAAGTACAGGGGCTGTGAGAAAGACCCAATTAGCTTGAGAGAAAGAATTATTATTTAGCAAATGCCCAATTCTAGGCAGGCTGCTGATGTTAGCAGGTGGCACATGTTTGAGATAACAAAACTGCCTGTTCCTTGATTCAAGGACAAGCTAGACCACCTGTGTTGTGTTTTGTTATACTTTAAACTCAGGGCTTGCATGGTATTGGCCAGAAGTCCTCCTGGCACTGATCTTCTTCTGTCTCTGTCTATTCTTCTGTCTCTGTTTTTTTTCCCCTCAGCCTCATGCCCCACTCAGCTACCATAGTCAACTCCTTGGCTGGCTCCGACAAGTGGTGCCTGACCTTGGTGCTGAATAATGGGAAGTAACTGTGAAGGCTACCACTTTAGCAAAATGAGTACACTCAAAAATAGTGGAAGTGTGGTGAGTAATTCTGGAGTAACTGTAATATAATTAAAAGCAGATGCATTGTTAAAGCAATTGCACAGGGTAAATATAAATGAAGAGTAACTCGAGGAAAAATGTAAATATAAACATGAGCCAAAGAAGTAGTAGACAGCTGTTTGTTCATTTACTTAGATCTACTCTAGGCCAGAGGTGACAAAGCACGATATCAACAATTGTGGAAATTTTTAGAATTTATAGAGAAGATTTGTCCTTGGTTTTGGATGCAGATATTTGGGGGCATATTGAATAAAAATATAGCAGTATTATGCTAAGCTTGGTTCAGAAAAAAATCCAGTAGATATTTTTAGTCTCTGGACACTTATTCAGGATAGTTTAGATTTCTGTCCTGAAAGACAGGGAGCATTCACCAAATCAAGCAAAACTGAAACTAAATCTTGTGTTCTGCCAGAGGGACCCCTTTATGTGGTGGATGCTTTTACAAAGTTATCTGATGATAATGACCAGTTAGATCCTGGTAGTGAGGCAGAATTAGAGGAAAAGGCTGCTAAGTATCATGATGAAGATTCTCCCTCTCTCCTCCACTCCTGGCTATGAATGGCTCCTCTGGAGAGATTGAGTGGGTCATGACTGCAAGTGGTTAGCGAGGTGTCTCACTTTCAGATCTGTTCACAGCCAGCCAGTAAATGTAAATGTGAGCACTCTCTGCCTTCGTCTGTGTTCTGACTGTTACTATGCTACTGTTCTGTTCCATGTGTTTAAGGGGACTGAGTCTCGCTGACGGATCTGAGATGAGCTTACTAGCCACAAGTGGGCTATCCTCTCAGTGCTGATGTACTGGTACCTGGTTGTCCGTGTTACTGTTATTTGTTTCTGTCTACTAACCTCCTTCATTTTTCTGGAAGAGAAGAAGAGAGAGGCATGGCAAGGGCCACCTCCCTCTGTACCTCTCTTGCTATCAGGCCCACAGCATGGGCAAGGCTGGTCTTGGCCTGCAAGAGAGGCCTGCAGCCAGCCAGTGGCTCTCACAGAGGGTGGGGGTGCGTGCACTTGGTGCCGAAAGGGCAGAGATGGGAGCTACAGATGACCTGACAGAAACACTGGCAATCAAAGACACACTCTGTGCCTACCGCTTTCCCTTTCTTCCTTCCTGAGCCAAGTTCTTCTTCACTGTGATAACATCAAGGTCTCTTCTACTGGCCAGCATCTTCCCACCTTAACCCTTCTCTAGCCTGATACTGCTTGAAAAGAAGTATGTTCAATTACCAGCTTGCATACTTTGAAAAGCTTTGACTTTAGAAGCCAAAGATACATTATGTTTGGGAAAACTTATGCTTTTGCTTCCACAGGAAAAGAAAAAAAATATGGATTTTGGTCACTTCAGTTCAATGAGTTACAAATACTTGTCAGCTTTTAAGCGAATTGGTTACAAATTATTATTGGTTAAGAGCAGAAAATTTACTGCTTATCTCAAGTGTTTCACATTGATACAGGTTTTTATATATTGATGCAAATAAAGGTTTTTATTGTGATATATATATATATATATATATATCTTCTGTTCTTGTTTGAAATGTTATGCCTGATATGAACTATGCTGAATTCTAAGGAAACTGTAAAATACATTCGTGATTTAATGATATTAGGTTGATTCTAGTTGGTTTTCTTCCTTTTAAATAATAGCTAATGATTCTTCATCACAAAATGTTTATGTTTAAAATGGAAATATATACATGTGTAGGTATGCGGACATGTATGTGACTTAGATTTAACTCTATATATGTGAATATAAGCTAGCTTTAACTCTGTATGGGTATGTACGAAAGTTGGTGAATCCTTTCTTGGGATTCTTAGTTTTATTAATAAAAGGGGTTTAAGGATGGAAGCCAAAGTGTGGTTTTATTGGACTTGAATTTTCTCCTGTGGATCAATATCTCATGCAATCAAGAGAGTGCTAGGTTACACTCAGAGACAGTTTTGCCACATTAGGACCCCGTGGCCACACCTGCATGTTTGGTCAGAGTTATAGCTCAGTCTCTAGCACTGGGTAGGACATTCCACTTATGCCACCTTACACTATTGCTGAGACATGCAGACTGAAGTCAGAGATGGGTGACATAGTGCCCTATGTTCTCTCCAATGTCCACACCACTGCCACATTCACAGTAACTCTACATGATCCAGTAGAAAGAGATTGTTGACCTCTTTCTCCATCTCTGCACTTCTGCTATGACCTATAGAGTTTCTAACCAGACACTGTAACATCACAGACACATATCCTGGCATTCCAGCACAAACTGTCTTAATTTACCGTGCTCAAAGGCCATATGAATGACTCTTCAAAGCAACACCAACTCTGTTGATCTGGTTTGTGAGGTCAAAGGCAGTGCTTTCCCTAGTCAAGAAAGGTGTTCTTCAGCTGCCACAATCAGAATCAAGGGAAACGCATAGGGGAATATCTTAAAGTCTGAAAATAGAACTAACCATGTGGTCTGAGGCCTAAGATCATTACTTGGACTCACAAGATTGAAGGGAAGAACTGGCTCTCTTTATTTGTTCTATAATCTCCTCCACATGTAAGCCATGACATGTGCACATGTGTGCAACAAACACACAGGGTAATAGGAAGATTCAAAATTATTTTTCTTTGGTAGGGTCTCTATTGCTGCGGCAAAACACCATGAACAAGGAACTTAACAAAAGAACTGTTCTTGTGTTTCCAGAGGGTTTGAGTCCATGACAGTGGATTAAAAGCATTGGTGGTAGGGATAGCTGAGAGCTTACATCTTGATTCCCAAGCATGGGTGAGGGAGACAGAGAGAGAGAGAGAGAGAGAGAGAGAGAGAGAGAGAGAGAGAGAGAGAGAGAGAGGTGGGAGAGAGGGAGAGAGAAACTACATCTCATTTCTTACATACCTCTTACATACCCAGAACTTCATAACATGGTAAGGTTTGCCAGCCTTCCTTTGCACTCTGGAAAAACATCCAGCCATAATGTACTTAAATCCTTCTTTGATTAAAAAATATTTCCATTCTCCCACTTTTTCAAGATTTCCCTTTTCCTATTACTTATATCAAGAGACACAATAACATTACCAAATTCAGTTCAAATATGAAGTTGAATACCAACTACATACATAGTATGATGTGATTACCTATACACATATTGTTTAATTATGAGATTTATATTTTCTCCAGCAGACCCCACAGAAAACACAAGACAGTCAACACTATCTTCTGCCTTGTACAGTCCAGGAAATGATGTCCCATAGGCGTGCTTATGGTTTCTGTTGAGTATACAAGGCAGATGAAGAGAAGGAGCAGCCAGACAGTAAAACATCATCCAGCTGATGTTCACAGCATCCACAAAAACAAAAACGAGAAGCCCTGCTAAACTTGTCCTTTCAAGGTAAGGACTGAAGATGTTTAGACAGATGGTGCCCTCTCTGCTCTGGATAAATTAGCATCACACCAGCTGTTTCCATTAGAGACATCTTCACATCTTGAGATTAAACAACTACCTCTACTGGAAAGAGTTTATGCTTTGGCTGTTCTTAAGGATGTAATGCCTTTGACCTTAGTCTGTTTTGTTGTTCACATTTCTGCTTGTCACAGAGTCTGAGGAGTTACACTATATTAGGGGGACAATACTCCAACTAGATACCTCATGTTAACAAGGAGCCCAAGTTCCAGGAATTGGTCACCTCATTTTCAATTGTTTGCCAATTGACTCCCATAGACCTTCAAGCACTCAAGACTATTGTCAATACTTTGGTCGAGTCTCCAAAACTTGATGCTTGAAAAAGGACTCACAGAACATGGACAAATGGAGCTATTGCTGACTTGATTTTTTTTTTAATTCTTTGATTAAGTAATAATTCCATTCTCATACCTTTTCAAGATTTCCTTTTCTCAGGGGTAGTACTATACCTGTGCAAGTGGTCTAGGTGAGATATGAAGGCAGGCTGAGCAAGGCATGGTGAATAAATCAGTAGACAGCCATCTTCCATGGTCTCTTGTTCTGTCACTGCCTCTGGTTCTCTCCCTGATGTCCTGCATTGGCTTCCTGATGATGGACTGTAAACCAAAGCCGAGTAAACTCTTTCCTTCTGAGTTTATTTTAGTCATGGTACTTGTGAAAGCAAGTGAAAACTTAGACATGGATAATATCCCAGCATAAAGAGACAATGGCTGGCACAAAGTGCCACCACTAGCTAAGGAGGTATTGTAGTTGCTAATTGCTGGTAGAGATTTGGTTCTTTAATAATGTGAGTCCAGTAGGTCAGACACACTGTAGGAAGGTCCTATCCTGAAGAAGAATGCCACATAAAATGGAGTTGATGGGAACAGAAGTAAAATTGTAATTGTATTGGTGGGGCAAAGGTGGATGTGGGCAGAGCTTGATGAGGAAACTGAATATAATCAAAGAGACTGAATGAAAGTCACAAAGAATTTGCATATTAAGAAAGACAGAGAATCAGGACACACCCAGAGAGGCCCGCACCTAGGTCCCACCACTGGGCACCCAGCCATTCCAGGGAACACCTACCCAACTTGGGCCCAGGTTCTGGCCATAGGGCAGGACTCTCAAACCCCACCAGGAAGATTCCCCCTTTCAAAGACCCTCCAGTGAACCCTACAACCACCACACCCTGCCCACACACCCATCTACCAGAGACCCCAGTCACGTCCTGACACTCAGAGACCAGCCCCCAGCTTCCATCCTGCCCTGGAACTCCCACCTGGACCAGAGGTGAGTGCCTGGGGTCACACACAGAGAGGCTCCCACCTAGGTCCCAGCCCTGGGCACCAGCCATTCGGGGGAAGACCTGCCCAACTGGGCCTAAGGTTCTGGCCATAGGACAGGAGCCCTCAGCCCTACCAGGAAGGTTGTTTCCCCTCTCCAAGAGCCTCCAGTGAACCCTACAACCTCCACACCCTGCCCCCACACCCATCTTCCAAGCCCCAGTGACTTCCAGAGACTTAGAAACCAGACCCCACCTTCGATTCTGCCTTGGAACTCCAATCTGGACCAGAAGTGAGTGTCTGGGGTTATAGGCAGAGAGGCACCCACCTCTAGGTCCCACCCCTGGGCACCATCCATCCCGGGAAGACCTGCCCAACTTGGCCCCAGTTCCTGACCATTTGGCGGGCCGTGCAGGAAGGGCCCTTTTCCAAGACTGCAGACAGACCCTGCAGTCTCTACACCCTGCCCCCACACCTATCTGCCTGAGACCCCAGCCACTTTCTGAGACTCAGAGACCCCCCTCCAGGCTCCCATCCCCCCCCAAACTCCCATCTGGACCAGAGCCCCAAGCTACCATCTGACCCAGAACTCCCATCCGACCAGAGCTTCCATACTGCCCCAGAACTCCCATCTAGACAAGAGAAGTTCCCATCTGGACAAGATAAGGAGACCCCAAGGACTTCCAGAGACTCAGAGTCCAGTCCCCCAGCTCTTATCTGGCCAGCACTCTCATCAGGACCAGAGCTCCCATCTGGACCAGAGCTTCCATCTGGACAAGAGAGAGGCTCCCTAAATCTGTCATCTTTCTCTGGACCAAGTACACTGATAAGACCAAGAACGAACACACAAGGAGATATGCAGATGCCAAGGCAGAAGTACATACAACAAAATAAAGAACAATACAGCATCACCAGAACCTAGCCCTTCTCCAACAGCTAGACCTGAACATCACAGAATGGAAGAAGAAGAATAAAACAACCTTATAAGTAACATCATGAAGAGGCTAGAGCCTTATATAGAAGAAATAAAAAATAAAGTGGAGGAACAGACAAAAAATGGAATAACGCTATAAAAAACTAGAGGAAAGGACAAATAAAGTAGAAGAAAACAATAAGTCCCTGAAAGAAAATCATGAAAAAGCAAGGGAAAGAGTCCAAGACCTGAAGAGGGAAATAGACAAAATGAAGACACTAGCAGTAAGAATGCTGGAAATAGAAAATCTGAGTAAACAAATAGGAACTTCAGAGGCAAGTATGACCAACAGAATGCAAGAGATGGAAGAGAGGATCTCTGGTGTTGAAGATACAGTAGAAGAAATAGATTCTTCAGTCAAAGAAAACCCTAAAACCAACGAAGTCATGACCCAAAATGTCCAAGAAATTTGCGGCACCATGAAAAGACCAAACCTACGAATAATAGGGATAGAGGAAGGAGAAGAATACCAACTCAAAGGCACAGAAAATATATTTAACAAGATCATAGAAGAAAACTTTCCCAACTTAAAGAAGGAAATGCCTATGAAGACACAAGAAGCCTATAGAACATCAAACAGACTAGACCCCCCAAAAAAGTCCCCTCACCACATAATAATTGAACAACTAAATGTACAGAATAAAGAAAGAATATTAAGGGCAGAAAAGGAAAAAGTCCAAGGCAAACCCATCAGAATAACACCCAATTTCTCAGTGGAGACTTTGAAAGCCAGAAGGACCAGGACAGATATAATGCAGACACTTAGAGACCATGGAGGCCAGCCTAGACGAATATACACAGCAAAACTTTCAATCATCATAGACAAAGCCAGATTTAAACAATACTTATCCACAAACCCAGCCCTACAGAAAGCACTAGAAGGAAAATTCCAACCTAAGGAAGGCAGATACACCAATGAAAACACAGGCAATAGATAACACCACAGCAGTAAATCCCAAAGAAGAGAAGTACACACACACTACCACCAAAAAATAAAAATAATAACAGGAATGAGCAATCACTGGTCATTAATACCCCTTAATATCACTGGACTTAATTCACCTATAAAAAGACACAGACTAACAGAATGGATATGAAAACAGGACCTGTCTTTCTGCTGCATATAAGAAACACACCTCAAATTCAAAGACAGACATCTCCTGAGAATAAAAGGCTGGGAAAAGACTTTCCAATCAAATGGTCTTAAGAAGCAAGCTGGTGTAGCCATCCTAATATCCAGCAAAATAGACTTCAAACTAAAATCAATCAAAAGAGATGATGAAGGGCATTACATACTCATTGCAGGAAAGATGCACCAAGATGAAGTTTCAATTCTGAACATTTATGCTCCATATACTAGGGCACCCACACATGTAAAAGAAACATTACTAAAGCTTACATCACACATAAAAGCCCACACATTAATAGTGGGAGACTTCAACACCCCACTTTCACCTCTGGAAAGATCAGCCAAATTGAAACTTAACAGAGAAATAATGGTCTTAACTGATGTTATGACTCAAATGGACTTAATCGATATCTACAGAACATTCCACCCAAACAAAAATTAATATACCTTCTTCTCAGCACCCCATGGAACCTTCTCTAAAATTGACCACATACTTGGCCCCAAAGCAAATCTGAACAGATACAAAACAATTGAAATAACCTCCTATGTTCTATTGGACCACCATGGTTTAAAGTTAGATGTCAACAACAACAACAACAACAAAAACTGTATAAATCCTACAATCTCATGGAAACTCAGAAATGCTCAACTGAATCACCAATGGGTTAAGGAAGAAATAAAGAAAGAAATTAAAGACTTCCTAGAAATCAATGAAAATGAATACACCACATACCCAAACTTATGAAAGCAGTGCTAAGATGGAAATTCATAGCACTAAATGCCCACATAAAGAAGTTGGCGAAATCACACACTAGTAACTTGACAGCACACCTGAAAGCTCTTGAACAGAAATAAGCACTCTCCCAGGAGGAACAGACACAAGGAAATTATCAAATTGAGAGCTGAAATCAATAAAATAGAAATAAAGAAAACAATAGAAAGGATTGATGAAACACAGAGTTTGTTCTTTGAGAAGATCAACAAGATAGACAAGCCCTTATCCAAACTAACCAAAAGACAGAGAGAGAGAGAGCATCCAAATTAACAAAATCAGAAATGAAAAGGGGGACATAACAACAGACAATGAGGAAATCCAGAGAATCATCAGGTCATACTTCAAAAACCTCTACTCCACAAAACTGGAAAATCTAAAAGAAATGGATAATTTTCTGGATAGGTACCACATACTTAAGTTAAATCGAGATCAGCTAAACCATTTAAATATTCCAATAACCCTTAAAGAAATAGAATCAGCCATTAAAAGTCTACGAACAAAAAAAGCCCAGGACCAGATGGTTTCACTGCAGAATTCTCCCAGATCTTCAAAGAAGACTTAATACCAATACTCATTACATTTTCCCACACAATAGAAGCAGAAGGTATACTGCCGAACTCCTTCTTTGAGGCTACAATTACCCTGATTCCATATTACCACCTTATACCTGTCAGAATGGCTAAGATCAAAGACACTGGAGACAGGTCATGCTGGAGAGGATGTGGAGCAAGGGGAACTCTCCTTCACTGCTGGTGGGAATGCAAGCTTGTGCAGCCACTTTGGAAATCAATATGGCACTTCCTTAGGTAATTGGGATTCAATCTCCACCAAGACACAGCTAAACTACTCTTGGGCATATACCCAAGGAATGCTCAATCATACCACAAGGGCATTTGCTCAGCTATGTTCATACCACCATTGTTTGTAATAGCTAGAACCTGGAAACAACCTAGATGCCCTTCACTGAAGAATGGATAAAGACAATGTGGTACATATACACAATGGAGTACTACTCAGCAGAGAAAAACAATAACAACATGAGGTTTGCAGGCAAATGGATGGATCTAGAGAAAATCATCCTGAGTGAGGTTACCCAGTCTCAGAAGGATGAACATGGTATGTACTCACTCATAGTAGGATACTAGATGTAAAACAAAGATGACTAGTCTGCTACACAACTCCAGGGAGGCTACCTAGAAAGCAGGACCCTAAGAAAGACAAAAGGATTGCCCAATGACAGAGAAATGGATGAGATCTACATGAACAACCTTGATGACAGTGGGAGTAATGAAGGGCAAGATTTGAGGGAAAGAAAGCTTAGGGGAGCAGGAGATACCAACTGGATCAAGAACAGAAAGGGAGAATGAGGAATAACAGACCATGATAAATGATGACCACATGAGAACAGGAATAGGCAGAATGCTGGAGAGGTCCCCAGAAATCCACAATGATACGTCCTCTGTAGACTGCTGGCAATGGTTGAGAGAAAGCCTGATCTGACCTAGTCTGGTGATCAGATGGCCAACACACTAACAGTCGTGCTGGAACTCTCATCCAATAACTGATGGAAGTGGATGCAGAGATCCTTGGCCAGGCCCCAGGTGGAGCTCCAGGAGTCCAATTGTCGAGAAAGAGGAGGGACTGTAAGAATGTGAATTGTTGAGACCAAGATTGGAAAAGCACAGGGACAAATAGCCAAACAAATAGAAGCAAATGAATTATGAACCAAAGGCTGTGGAACACCCAGCTGGAGCAGGCCCTCTGGATAAGTGAGACAATTTAATAGCTTGAACTGTTGGGGAGGTACCTAGGCAGTGGGAGCCAGTCCTGTCCTTAGTGCATGAGCTGGCTGTTTGGAACCTTGGACTTACACAGGGACACTTTGCTCAGCCTGGAAGGAGGGGACTGGACCTGTCTGTACTGAATCCTCTAGGTTTAAATGAATATACAAGGGAGTCTTGGCCCTGGAGGAGGTGGGAATGGATTAGAGGCTCTGGGGTGAAGGCGGGAACAGGGTCAGGAGGGTAGAGGACAGGGGAACCCATGGCTGATGGGTAAAATTAAAACACAAATATAATAATTTAAAAAAAAAAAGAAAGATAGAGAATCAGGCAGGGGTACATGATTGTAATGCTATCCTGTCAAAAGCAGTATAAAAGGCCAGTCTCTCATAAACAAGAATTATAATCCCAGCCACTGGTGCACAGCAAGACCCTATCTCAAAACAGCTGGAGAGTATTTGTTGAAAACTTTGTTGAAACTGCATCATACACACCCCACAGCTTTCCCAGTATTTCTCTGCTCCCTCCAATGCATTTAATCTCTTAATTTAAGTCATTTTTTTAATTTTAATTACCCCAAAATTCCAATACTGCTTTCCACAAGTTTATTGGTTTTGCTTCATGCATGAAGGCATGGGGAGATGGCCAGCTCTTATATCACAAAGAAAATGCCTCTATATCCCCACCATCTCATGTTGGTACATCCCTTCTCCCTTGCCTGTCCATACTGGAATTTTAAGCTGGTTGTTCATATGCAGGCTTTCTGCTGCTAACAACAACAAACATGAGATCAAATGATTTGAGTTTAATTTATTTTAGTTTAAAAAAAATAGCTTAGGCTTTTGTTAGAGTTTCATCTTGGGTGTTTAAACTACAACAGAGTTAAAGTTAACCCTTTACTTCTTAAATATTGAGACTACTTGAAGATATTTTCCTCAGGGATTGACTGGTCTTTCAGGAACCTCTAGTTCTTTTAGCCTTTCTTCTACAAAATTATCCATTTGGGTGAGAATATGTCAAAGGCCTTTCTGGATCATGATGGCTTTGCTTAGGATTAGGAGGAAAAATTTCCTCTATCTTGAATGTCAACTTTGTAAACTGGACACTGGTTAGAGTCTACCTAGTAGGGTCTCCATGCCTCCCTGAATTAGGGGACAGGTGACTTAACAAGGATACAGGATAATTTAGGAGATTCTCCATATTCCCACAGGAGTTAGTTGACCTTGGAGGATCACCCCTCTTCATCCCACTGTCCACAGCAGTATAGGCTTGCCAGTATCCTTATTGAGAACCCAGGAGGGCACTTGTTTCAGTCTGGTATTTTTCATATTATTTTTATTTGATATGTATAAATGTTTGCTTGAATGTATATCTGTGCACCACATGCATGCCTAGTACCCTGTGTGTCAAAAAGAGGACACTGAATCTCTGGAACTGGAACCACACATGGCTGTGAGCTATCACATAGGTCCTCTGAACTGAACCTTGGTCTTCTGTAAGAAAAACAACTCTCTGAACTGTTCAGCCATATCTCCAGCCAAGTCTCATATCATTCACTCTTGGGTAGTATTTATATAGACAGAGTTGGAGGAGAAGCTAACACCTTTTAATACACACTGACTGATTGGAAATGTTGTTTTTTTAAAGCAGAACTTGAAAAACTTACCAAGGGTAGATCATTATTCTCAGAGACCTCCAATGACTTCAGTGTGTTGAATTTTGAGCTTAGAAAGTCAAGGTCACAGGTGCCATATGGACATCTCATCTTTCACATTCAATTTACGCCGTACTTAGTCTTGCTAAGGACTTCCAGCTTTCTAAGTGATTCTGAGGAAACAATCTCCATCTTAATCTTTATACACAAATCCTTCTTTGCTTAATTATTTTCTTTCTAACACTTTTCCATCATTATCTTTTTCCTACATCCTTTCCCCTTTCCTTTTCCTGTCTTTCCTTCACAGGGTGAACACTTGATACAATTTGCAAGTTAATTTAAAAATAAAGTTTAATTGCAACAACATACATAGCATAATGCAATAAACTAATGTTACTAGTACACATAATGTGAAATTGCAAAGCTTTAGATGTTCCCCACCAGTCCTCAATGAAAACAAAAGTCAGCTAGCAATGTTTTCTGCCTTTTTCCATCCAGAAAGTGTTCTCTCAAAAGCATGCTTGTTGTTTCCATTGAATGTAAATAGCACATGGAGAGAAGAAGCAGAAATACAGCAAAATATCATATTGAAATTTACAACATCCAACAGAAAAAAAGGAAAGAAAAGCACTGATAAAATGTCATCTTAAGTTAATGGCTGAGGAGTTTTGGTCAGGTTGCCCACTCAATCCTCTAGATGGATGAGCAGCCTATTAGGTGTTTCTATTGCAGACATCATTATATCTTGAGGTGAACAATAGCCCCCTCTGCTGGAAACAGTATGCCACTCAACTGTTCTTAAGGACAGAATGCATTTCCTTTGGACTGTTTTGTTGTTCACATTGATGATTGTCACAGAGTCAAATGGCATTCGACTCAGAGAGGGGATTTTGAAGGACATATTAAAACCACTGTGCTTATTATGTCTGAAGTGTGAGGGGGAAAACACCATCTCCAGAGCCAGAATCTCAGTGAGCTCATACAAAACATGACTGTCTACTCAAAGGCTTTAGATCCTTTGTAAAATTGCAGACTGTACATGAAGATTTTTTTCCGGGTGATTATAGAAGTTACTTGTGGTGTATACTGGACAGAAGAAATTGAGTTGAGTTCACAATGACAGGCTAGACACAAATCACATGTGAATGTTTAAGATTTCTCATGCCTCACCAAAAGAAGATTTACACACAACACAACACACACACACACACACACACACACACACACACAGAGAGAGAGAGAGAGAGAGAGAGAGAGAGAGAGAGAGAGAGAGAGAGAGAGAGAGAGAGAGGAATGGGAGACAACTATAAACAACCCTTATTTTAGGATAGAGCTATACTCTTCCTTGTCCGATTATTGTTGCTGCAGCTGAGAGAAACCTACAGCAGAGTATGCTATATTGGAAGTGAGTTAGAATTATCAAATCATTCTTCAATATCTAATAAAAGGGTCTACAGTTGGTCTAATGATAATATGATTATTCTGTGGGTCACCCTCAATTCCCAAAAGACTCACCAATAACTGAAAAATGTAATATTAAAAGGATAAAGTGTGATGAAGTCAACCATACAATATTCTACCAGGAGAAAGAGAAGAATTAGGGTAGGATGAGGTTCTGTAAGACTTCATAAGAAACCAGGGTCTTCATTTTGATTTTCAGTGATGAACTGTAAAAACTCATGGGATGAATCCCAGAAATGAAGCTTCCACATATTTATTGATATTTATACCCATACCACATTTCTTTAGGGAAAAGGAAAGAATGTTTACCTGGATGTGTGAGAAGGAACCTTTCAATGCACCATCCTCTCCCTATCCAACATGGTGTCATTTCAGATAAACACATGGGAAACAAAGACACAAAGGATAGGAGAAATATATTTATTGTTCTGGTATCTTATATGTGTCTAGGACAAGCACAGATCTCTGTTTCAACCATAAAATTTACATCAGTCCACTGAAAACAACATACCAATACGTAAGGTTATTAGCCTTGTTTACGTGAGAAAATATTGGTATAAACTGTTCACATGACAAACTAGTCATGTTTGCAGGATCCCACTGGAAGAGGAAAGATGATCAAGTACATGGATCTATTGAGATACATGGGATCCTCTAACACATCAAGACTAACACATTGACTACATAGAGTAAGTGCAAAGTTACGTCATAACTGGCTCTTCTTTCTTTCAATCCTTCATTGAATTAATTTCTTTCTTTCTTTTGTTCATTCTTTTCCATGTTCTACTTTCTTTATGGTTGTAGGTTTTTAGAGTGTTATGACACTAAGTTTCCTTATCAGAGGTTGTCCAGTATCTCATTCTGTGGCTCCGAGAAATATTAATTACATTGCAGTTCTCCTGGCTTAATATTCCCAGGGCTGGAATGCCGGCAGAGAGTCACAATGCCACTTTTGTAAAGACGGATTTTTCAAATGCTTATTTACTATAGAGTGTTTATGGCTGTTGGTAAAGCTGTTTTCTGTGTTTAGCCTTTTGATTGTGGTTTTCAGCAGCTTAATATCACTGTACGTGTCCGTGGGATCCCTAAAGATCAAGAGGAAGGGAGAAACAGTGGGAAAGCCTGCAATCAAAGCTTCACCTACATGCCTCAACCAGACAGGAGAGTCCATTAAAAAAGATTGAAAGGTGGTACAAATAAAATTTAGGAGGTACAAACCAACAAATGTGAGCACAAGCATCAAGACAGTGTGGGCAGCTCTGGTCTCAGCATGGCCTCTGAGGTCCTGATTGGGAGTGAGGATGTGCTGTGTTAGCTGGCGATGTCTATGGAGGAGAGGTACCATGGAGACACTACTCCAGGCCATGCTCCTGCTGAATGTGGCATCATAGGAAAACGCAAGACGACCAGACCTACACTGAATCCAGATGTGGAGCAGACTCACTTGCTGTTATTGTTAGTGTCATTGCCTGTGCTCTGTGGACCAGTGACTTTGATTGGAATGTGGACATTATTTAAGACACTGAACAACCAACAACTGTAACAAGTATAACTCTGGACATTAGTGGCTCTTTCTTGAGGCATCAACATACCCCAGTGACCAGGAGCAAGGGGCACAAACTGATGGATGCTCAGGACACAGGTGGGAAACATGTTTGTGCTTTGAGACACCAGGTGAATGAAGAACTCAATTTTGCATTTCAGGTTAGTTGGAGGGTTCCTTGGAACAAAAACCATAACGTTGCTTGGAATCCAATCCCAACCTGGAAAAGCAGGAGCATCTGAAGAGTCAATTCCTCAGTGGTTGTTAGAGCTTTACTTGAAAGGTAATGGAGAGGTCATCTGTGCACACTGGAGTGATGACTAGGAGGAGCACTGCTGACTTCAAAATACTTATCAATGGTCTGTGCACAATGAATGATTTGAGTCTTTATTTGTATGAAGGGAGACACTACTGCATCACAGTCCAGGAGCCTGTCCTGGAGAACACTGCATAGACAACTCAGACTATTTTTCCTTCATGTGCTTACCCTGGCCTCATGATGGAAGTGTATTAGTGTTAGAACTGTATTTTTTTTGGTCAACATGACACCCATTGTAACACAGTATGGCTTATGGATATATGAATAGTGAACGTAGGAAGACACATTTGCATCCTTTGAATGCAACATCTTCCCTAAATTTTAAACAGCATGTTAAGAAATACACATTGGAGGTTAGAGAGATGGCTCTTTGCAAGACTCATGTTCAAATCCAGCACCCACAGTTCGATAACATTCATCTGTAACATCAGTTCCCCAAATTGAATGCACTCACGACTTTTGTGGCACTGCACAAATGTGGTGCCAGACATACAGGCAGTTAAAACACTAGATGCATAAAGTAAAATTACTATATCTTGAAAAGGACAAGAATACAAATTTATAATTTATAAAATCATGTAAATAAGGTAAGTAGCGAAAAAGAACCCAACATCTTTTGAAAAAATGTTATACAGATCATCAAAGTGATGGAATAAAAATATTTCAAAAAAAGTAACTAGTTTTCTGATCACAAATATGAACCTCAATTTAGACATATACCACTATATATATATCAACCCCAAAAGTTCTACTAGGGAACTCCTTCAGCAGATAAACACATTTAGAGAAGTGACTGGATACGGTATTAATTCAAAAAATCAGTAGCCCTCCTATATACAAATGATAAATGGGATGAGAAAGATATCAAGAAAACAATACCCTTCACAATAGTCACAACTAATACAAAATATCTTGGTTTAACTCTAACCAAGCAAGTGAAAGACTGTAAGAAGACAATAACTTCAAGTCTTTGAAGAAAGATATTAGAGAAGATGTCAGAAGATGGAAAGATCTCATATGCTCATGGATTGGTAGGATTAACATAGTAAAAATGACTATACTACCAAAAGAAATCTACAGATTCAACAAAATCCCTGTTAAATATATCTACACAATTCCTTACAGACTTTGAAAGAACAGTACTCAACTACATATGGAAAACCAAAAAACCCAGGATACCTAGAAGAATCCTGTACAATATAAGAACTTTGGGAGGTATCATCATCCCAGATTTCAAGCTGTACTACAGGACAATAGAAATAAAAACCACATGGTATTGGCATAAAACAGAAACATTGATTAATGGAATTGTAGACCCCTAAATAAATCCACACACATGTGGCCACCTGATTTTGACACAAAGCCAAAATTATACAATGGAAAAAAGGAAGCATCTTCAGTAAGTGTTGTTATTCTAACTGGATATCAGCATGTAAAAGATTGCAAATACATCCATGTTTATAGCCGTGAACAAAACTCAAGTCCAAGTGGATCAAAGACCTCAACATAAATTCAACTGCACTGAACCTGGTAGAAGAGAAAGTGGGGAATAGCTGTGAAGAGATTGGCACAGGAGATCATTTCCTGAATATAAGACCAATAGTGCAGGCACTAAGATCAACAATTCATAAAGGAGACCTAACAAAACTGAAAAGCTTCTGTAAGCCAAAGGACACTGTCAGTAGGACAAAACAGCAGCCTTCAGAATGGGAAAGATCATCTCCAACCCCACATCTCACAGCAGGCTAATTTTCAAAATATATAAAGAACTCAATTTACACATATACATGGAAAAAATCCCCAGACACCAAAGTATTTCTTTTATTCATAATTTTCCGTGTGTTAACTATTTTAATTATGTAGCAGAAACTGGAGTTGCAACTGAGCCATCACCAGCCTCCCTTAGCCACACTCAAAATACATTGATAAACCATCACTGTAAAACCATTTGCCCAGACAGATTCTCCTGAAACTGGAGAGTTTTTCAAACATATCTTTGAAAGCTTTTGTTGAGTAAACAACTTACTTTGAATATTGTTTTCCAGAGGAACAGTCAGTCTATGCCCACCAGATAAAATCAGTTATCCCATATATAGATGTCACATTAAATGTCATTTTCAACTAAGTACTAATCTGTGAAACAGATATTTCCTCGGGATGAAGAATTCATTGACAACATTAGGTGAATAAGAGACAAAAAGCAGCTGTTCTAACCTTTAAGAGCTGCAGTAGGGAGAAGAGAACTTTAAGCAGATATCTACAGTTGCAAGAATTCTACCTGTCCAGGCACGTCAGGATGGAGATGCTCACAGGGATGAAGGCCAGCTCCTGAATGCTTACTGAAGAAACACAGCTCTGACTTCTCCATGTGTATCTATTTCCCTGACACAGATTCAAGAAAATGCTTACATCTCCAATATTTTCCATGGTGCATTTTTCAGATGACTGAATGAACCCAGAGTACCAGGTCATAGAATTATAGCTCATAAAAGGGCTATTTATCTAGACTAACATCCCTCAGTGAGTGCATTACTTTGTCAATTGTGATGTCAATGACAGTGTTTTCATGGAGACTTTAGGATACCTCCAATGAAGGAAAATAATTGGTCCTGAGGTCAAATCACAATTTTTACCTTCTGATTGTTTATTTTTATTTTATTTTATAATTTAATTTAATTTTACTTATCAGCCATGGGTTCCCCTGTCCTACCCCCTCCCGCCTCCACCCCTTTCCTTGCCACCACCCCACACTCCATCCCATCTCTTCCAGGGCAAAGACTCCACTGGGGATTCAGCTCAACCTGGTGCAGTCAGACCAGGCAGGCCCAGTCCCCTCCTCCCAGGCTGAGTGAAGTGTCCCTGCATAAGTCCCAGGTTCAAAACAGCCAGCTAATGCACTAAGGACAGATCCCGGGTCCAATGCCTGGGTGCCTTCCAAACAGTTCAAGCTAACCAACTGTCTCACTTATCCAGAAGGCCTGGTCTACTTGGGGACTCCTCAGCTATTGGTTCATAGTTCTTGTGTTTCCATTATTTTGGCTATTTGTCCCTGTACTTTTAGCAATCTAGGTCTCAACAATTCTCACTCATACAATCCCTCCTCTTTTTTGCCAATTGGACTCCTAGAGCACCACCTGGGGCCTGGCCATGGATCTTTGCATCCACTTTCCTAGGTCATTGGATGAGATTCTAACACAACAGTTAGGGTGTTTGGCCATACAATCAACAGAGTAGGTCAGTTCAGGCTTTCTCTCAACCATTGCCAGTAGTCTATACTGGAGGTATCTTTGTGGATTTCTGGGGACCTCTCTAGCACTCTGCTTCTACCTATTCTCATGTGGTCTATATTTACCATGGTCTCTTATTCCTTGTTCTCCCTCTCTGTTCTTGATCCAGCTGGGATCTCCTGCTCCCCTAAGTTCTCTTTCCCTCGAAACTTGCTCTTCATTACCCTCACTCAGGTCCAGGTTGTTCATGTAGATCTCATCCATTTCTCTGTCATTGGGCGATCCCTGTGTCTTTCTTAGGGTCCTGTTTTCTAGGTAGCCTCCCTAGTTGTGAGTAGCAGTCTAGTCATCTTTGTTTTACATCTAGTATCCTCCTATGAGTGAGTATAACATACCATGCTTGTCTTTCTGAGTCTTACCTCACTCAAGGATTATTTTTTCTAGATCCATCCATTTGCCTGCAAAACTCATGATGTCATTGTTTTTCTCTCCTGATGGATACTTCATTGTGTATATATACCACATTTTCTTTATCCATTCTTCAGTTGAAGGGCATCTAGGTTGTTTCCAGGTTCTGGCTATTACAAACAATGCTGATATGAACATAGCTGAGCAAATACCCTTGTGGTATGATTGAGCATTCCTTGGGTATATGTGCCAGAGTGCTGCAGCTGGGTTTTGGGGGAGATGGATTCCCAATTTTCTAAGAAAGCACCACATTGATTTCCAAAATGGCTGTACAAGCTTGCATTCCCACCAGCAGTAGAAGAGAGTTCCCCTTGCTCCACATCCTCTCCAGCATAAGCTGTCTTCTGTGGTTTTGATCTTAGACATTCTGACAGGTGTAAGGTGGTATCTCAGAGTCGTTTTGATTTGCATTTCCCAGATAATTAGGGATGTTGAGCAATTCCCTAAATGTCTTTCAGCCATCTGAACTTCCTCTGTGGAGAATTCTCTATTTAGTTCTATAGCGCATTTCTTAATTGGACTGTTGGGCATATTGATGTCTAATTTCTTGAGTTATTTATATATTCTGGATATCCAGATGTGGGGTTGGTGAAGACCTTTTCCTATTCTATATGCTGTCGCTTTGTCTTGTTGACCATGTCCTTTGCTCTACAAAAGCTTCTCAGTTTCAACAGGTCCCATTGATTGATTGCTTCTCTCAGTGTCTGTGCTACTGGTGTTATATTTAGAATGTGATCTCTGGTGCCAATATGTTCAAGAGTATTTCCTACTTTCTCTTCTATCAAGTTCAGAGTAACTGGATTTATGTTGAGGTCTTTGATCCACTTGGACTTAAGTTTTGTGCATGGTGACAGATATGGATCTATGTGTAGCCTTCTACACATTGACATCCAGTTATGCCAGCACCATTTGTTGAAGATGCTTTCTTTTTTCCATTGTACAGTTTGGGCTTCTTTGTCAAAATTTATATGTTCATAGGTGTGTGGGTTAATGTCAGGGTCTTCAATTCGATTCCATTGCTCCACATGTCGATTTTTAGGCCAGTACCAAGCTGTTTTTATTATTGTAGCTCTATAGTAGAACTTGAGGTTGGGGATCTTGATGCCTCCAGAGTTTGTTTTATTGTACAGGATACTTTTGGCTATTGTGCGTTTTTTGTTTTTCCATATGAAGTTGAATATTATTCTCTTCAGGTCTGTGAAGAATTGTGTTGGTAATTTGATTGGGATTGCATTGAATCTGTAGATTGCTTTTGGTAAAATTGCCATTTTTACTTTGTTAATCCTGCCTGTCCATGAGCATGGGAGATCTTTCCATTTTCTGACTTCTTCTTCAATTTCTTTTTCCAGGGACTTAAAGTTCTTCTCATATAGGTCCTTCACTTGCTTACTTAGAGTTAACCCAAGGTATTTTATATAATTTGTGGCTGACTTCCTTCTCAGCCTGTTTGTCTATTGTATACAGGAGGGCTACTGATTTTTTTGAGTTGATCTTGTATCCCGCTATGTTGCTGAAGTTATTTATAGGCTGTATCAGTTCCTTGGTTGAATTTTGGGGGTCATTCATGTATACTGTCATGTCATCTGCAATAGGGAAAGCTTGATTTCTTCCTTTCCATTTTGTATCCCTTAATCTCCTTATGTTGTCTTATTGCTCTGGGTAGAACTTCAAGTACTGTATTGAATAAGTATGGGGAGAGCAGACAGCCTTACCTTGTTGCTGATTTTAGTTGAATCGCTTTGAGTTTCTTTCCATTTAAATTGATGTTGTCTTTTGGCTTGCTGTAGATTGCCTTTATCATGTTTAAGTATGTTTCCTATATTCTCGATTGCTCCAAGACCTTTATCATGAAGGGGTGTTGGATTTTGTCAAATGCATTTTCTGCATCTAGTGAGATGATCATGTGTGTTTTTTCTTTAAGTTTGTTTATCTGATGTACTACATTGAAATACTTTTGTATGTTGAACAATCCTTGCATGCCTGAGATGAAGCCTACTTGATCATGGTGGATAATTGTTTTGATGTGTTCTTGGAGTCTGTTTACCAGTATTTTATTGAGTATTTTTGAATCAATGTTCATGAAGGAGATTGGTCTGTAGTTATCTTTCTTTGTTGCATCTTTGTTTGGTTTAAGAATCAGGGCAATTGTAGCCTCATGGAAGGAGTTTGGTAATGTTGCTTCTGTTTCTATTGTGTGGAACAATTTAAAGAGTATTGGTATTAAGTCTTCTTTGAAGATCTGGCAGAATTCTGCCCTGAAACTATCTGGCCCTGGACTTTTTTTTTGGTTGGGAGACTTTTAATGACTGACTCTATTTCCTTAAGGGTTATTGGACTATTTAAATAGTTTCCCTGGTCTTGATTTAACTTAGTATGTGGTACCTATCCAGAAAATTATCCCTTTCTTTTAGATTTTCCAGTTTTGTGGAGGAGGGGTTTTTGAAGTATGACCTGCTGATTCTCTGGATTTCCTCATTGTGTGTTGTTATGTCCCCCTGTTCATTTCTGATTTTGTTAATTTTGATGCTCTCTCTCTGTCTTTTGGTTGGTTTGAGTAAGGGCTTGTCTATCTTGTTCATCTTCTCAAAGGACCAACTCTTTGTTTCATTAATTTTTGTATTGTTCTCTTTGCTTCTACTTTATTGATTTCAGCTCTCAATTTGATAATTTAGTGTCATCTATTCTTCCTGCGATACTTTGCTTCTTCCTGTTCTAGAACTTTCAGGTGTGCTGTTAAGTCACTAGCGTGTGATTTCTCCAACTTCTTTATGTGGGCATTTACTGCTATGAATTTCCCTCTTAGCACTGGTTTCATAGTGTCCCTTAAGGTTGTGTATGTGGTGTATTCATTTTCATTGATCTCTAGGAAGTCTTTAATTTCTTTCTTTATTTCTTCCTTAACCCATTGGTGATTCAGTTGAGCATTATTCAGTTTCCATGAGATTGTAGGTTTTCCATAGTTTTTGTTTTTGTTGAAATCTAACTTTAAACCATGGTGGTCTGATAGATTGCAGGTTATTCCAATTGTTTTGTATCTGTTGAGATTTGCTTTGTGGCCAAGTATGTAGTCAATTTTAGAGAAGGTTCCATGTGGTGCTGAGAAGAAGGTATATTCTTCTTTTTTATGATGGAATATTCTGTAGATATCGATTAAGTCCATTTGAGTCACAACATCAGTTAAGTCCTTTTATTTCTCTGTTAAGTTTCTATTTGGAAGATCTGTCTAGTGGAGAATATGTGGTATTGAAGTCTCCCACTGTTAATGTGTGGGGTTTTATATGTGATTTAAGCTTTAGTAATGTTTCTTTTACATATGTGGATGCCCTTGTTTTGGGGGCATAAATGTTCAGAATTTAAACTTCATCTTGGTGGATCTTTCCGATGATGAGTATTTAATGCCCTTCTTGATCTCTTTTGATTGATTTTAGTTTGAAGTCTATTTTGCTGGATATTAGGATGGCTACACCTGCTTGCTTCTTCTTCTTCTTCTTCTTCTTCTTCTTCTTCTTCTTCTTCTTCTTCTTCTTCTTCTACTTTTTTTGTTTTTGTTTTTTGAGGCATGGTTTCTCTGTGTAGCTTTGCGCCTTTCCTGGAACTCCCTTGGTAGCCCAGGCTGGCCTTGAGCTCACAGAGATCTTCCTGGCTCTGCCTCTCTTGTGCTGGGATTAAAGGCGTGTGCTACCACTACCCAGCTGCTTGCTTCTTAAGACCATTTGATTGGAAAGTCTTTTTCCACCCTTTTATTCTTAGGTAGTGTGTATCTTGAATTTGAGATGTGTTTCTTGTATGCAACAGAAATATCTGTTCTGCTTGTGTATCCATTCTGTTAGCGTGTGTCTTTTTATAGGTGAATTAAGTCCATTGATCTTAAGGGATATTAATTACCAGTGATTGTTCATTAATATTATTTTTTTTCGGTGGTAGTATGTGTGTACTTCTTTTCTTTATGGTTTACTGCTGTGGTGTTATCTATTGCCTGTGGCAAGGGGACTTTTTTGGGGGGTCTAGTCTGTTTGGTGTTCTATAGGCTTCTTGTATCTTCATAGGCATTTCCTTCTTTAAGTTGGGAAAGTTTTCTTCTATGATCTTGTTAAATATATTTTCTGTGCCTTTGAGTTGGTATTCTTCTCCTTCCTCTATCCCTATTATTCATAGGTTTGGTCTTTTCATGGTGTCCCAAATTTCTTGGACATTTTGGGTCATGACTTTGTTGGTTTTAGTGTTTTCTTTGACTGATGAATCTATTTCTTCTACTGTATCTTCAACACCAGAGATCCTCTCTTCCATCTCTTGCATTGTGTTGGTTATACTTGCCTGTGAAGTTCCTGTTCATTTACTCAGATTTTATATTTCCAGCATTCCTTCTGCTAGTGTCTTCTTCATTTTTTCTATTTCCCTTTTCAGGTCTTGGACTGTTTCCCTAATATATTTCATTTTTTTTTTCATGATTTTCTTTCAGGGATTTATTGTTTTCTTCTGCTTTATTTGTCCTTTCCTCTAGTTTTTTTCTAGCATTCTTCCCATTTTTTGTTTGTCTGTTCCTCCATGTCATTTTTTATTTCTTTCTTATAAGCCTCTAGAATCTTCATGATGTTATTCATAAGGTTGTTTTCTTCTGCTTCTTCTATTCTTTGATGTTCATGTCTAGCTGTTGGAGGAGTGCTAGGTTCTGGTGATGCTATGTTGCTCTTTATTTTGTTATATGTTCTTTTACCCTGATGTCTGCCCGTCTTCTTGTGGATTTGTTCTTGGTCTTATCAGTGTACTTGGTCCAGACAGAGCTGACAGATTCAGAAAGCCTCTCTCTGGTCCAGATGGAAGCTCTGGGCTGGATGGGAGCTGGGGATTGGTCTCCAAGTCTCAGGCAGTGGCTAGGGTTTCAGTTGGATGGGTGTGGGGGCAGGGCATGGAGATTTCAGGGTCTGCTAGGGGATCTTGGAGAAGGGGAACCTTAGGGGGTGTCCATCCCACCTGATGCCCTGAACCTGGGGTCAAGTTGTGCAGGTCTTCCCCAGAATGGTTGGTGTCCAAGGATGGGACCTAGGGGTAGGCCTCTCTGTGTATCACCCCAGGCACTCACTTCTTGTCCAGATGGGAGCTCTGGGGTGGGATGGGAGTCGGGGTTTGGTCTCTAAATCTCACGAAGTGGTGGGGGTCTTGGGTGGATGGGTGTGGGGGCAGGGCACGGAGATTGCAGGGTCAGCCCGGGGTCTTGGGAAAGAGGAACCTTCCACTGGGGCCCACCCGATGGCCAGAACCTGGGGCCAAGTTGGGAAGGTCTTCCCAGGAATGGATGGTGCCCAGAGATGCGACCTAGGGGCAGGCCTCTCCGGATGTGACTCCAGGCACTCACTTCTGGCCAGGTGGGAATTCTGGGCCAGATGGGAGCTGGGGCACCTTCTGGTGGTTAATGATAATGTTTAGGACTTTGTTGGATGCTTAGGAATAGCTGCCAGAAGTCAGAGTAAGTTTTCCACATTTCCTTTGGGAGCATCTAAGTTTTGAGTTTGTGTTGTCATCAGATGTGGAGAGATGCAGTCCAGGGTAGATCAAGGGGTTTGTTGAATGTATTTCCAATGGGGTTCATTGTACAGTACTGTTTCACACTTGCAAAGCCATGCTGGCATGAAGTCCTTCAGGAAGACCTTCAACATGTCATAGGTGACTGATATATTCCCATCTGTGGCCCAAAAATATTGGGAAAGAGCCATGAACTTGAGGGAAGCCAGAACAGAGATGAGTCACACAGTGGCAGAAAGCCCCAAGGTAGGGAGTGGGGCTTGAACAAATACTAATGAACTAAAACCATTGTGGCATTCATGCTTAGAGCATAAGAAGAAAGAAGTACAATTCAGAGCATCATGGCTGTGCTCTGTAAGAGCCTGTGATAGGGTGTGGGAATATGGGAAGGAAAAGTACAATATTTCATCAATGTCATTTTTTTCCAAATGTCTGCTTCAGCATTGCCTAAGGTGAGCCAGCTTTCCTAGGAGTGGTCCTTCCTTCTTGGGGCATAATATCCTGGCCAGGTGTTTGACCCATGTGATGTGAATGTTGAGTCTCCAGTCAGGCCAAACATTCCACTGTCTTGGATAGAATGAGTTTTCCTTTAAGTAACTTCTGTGTCACTCTAATATTATTTGTACAATGATTATCCTTGATCAATATTACAAAAATTAGGAAAGATAACTAGACCAAACATAGAAAGTACAAAATGATGACATTTGTTGGGGTCCTCTTCCTCTGGACCTGTTGACCATCAGATCAAGAGGGGAAGAGGCAGAAGGGGTAACAGAAAGCTTTGGCGACCCATGAGTATGAATAGAGACAACCCTTTGAGAGAACGATTTTGGTGAAATAGCTCAATTTTATTCCAAAAACATAAGGAAAATATAGGATTGGGAAGCCTGGGGATAAACTTTAATTTGCATTAAGTGGCACACCCCTATCACAAGGCTTAGTATGTGGCAGTAGGGTCCTAAAGCAGAGACCCTCGTACAAGTCTTCTAGCAGGAATCTGTGTCAAGGGTAAAGTTAAAGATGAATCAGGCATCTGGTTTTAGAGACAGCTTTTAGGTCAGTTCAGTCCTCTAGACCCAGGGACATTCTCCAGATAAGGTTAGGTAGAGAGCAAGAAAGTCTGCTAGAGGGAGGGAGCTCCATTTTACCAAGCTTATGGAAAAACATTCTAAGCTTATGGCATACTGGGATCTTGACCAGCTAGCCATGGCTTCAAATATCCACCTGTTTTTATTTTTTAATGGAGAGGTGTCATTGTAAATCTTGAGGAACCTGTCACCTGTGTTAGAATGTTCCAGGTGCTGGGATTCTGCCATGTTCCAGCTGCATGACTGCACATGTGCAGTTCAGGAGCTAGACAGGGGTCTTACATCTTATGTCATCAGTATGCACTGGTGATTACATATGCACAGTGTGGTCATGTAATATGCACATACATGGTGTAGCTCCGTAAGCCTACCTGTGACTTAAAGATCTGGACACAGACCCTACCTCCTCTCTCTATTCTGTTCTCTCTTTCTCCCACCATTGTTCTCTCACTCTCTGCACATGCTCCTTCCCCTTGTCTTGTTCACTTGTTCCCTGCCCCCTTTTCTCTTAGTTAAAGCTCTGATACTGATACTGGGGTAGTCATGACAGTGACCTTTCCACTCGGTAATCAGCACTGGTAACCAGCACCACTTATCATTCTTATACCAGGGTCTGGTAGTGAACCATGAACTCATTGTTGATAATTTTAGCAATGGTAGTGATCTGTCACCAGAGGAAATAAATAAGACTGGGGGCAATCATCAAAATAAAACAGCATAGTCAGAGCTCTGATAGAAGGTAGGAGCCAAGAAAATGAGGGTCTATGGAACCAGCTAACTTGCCCTATCACTGGAGTTTTGAGAGCAGGTCTAGTAGAGTATTTTTGAGGGTGTTGACATTAGTTTTGACATTTGATGTTTTTACATAGAAGCCACATTCTTCCCCCAATACCAAGCAAGTCTCCCCAAGTCAGCAGTTGTTATGTCTAGTGTTCTTCTGTTATGGAACACAACCCTGGCAGGATGGTTCATCTGTGTTTGGAGTGACTGGAGGCCCTTCCCTGTAGATGTCATTGTCTGATCAAGTCTGTGTCTGAATCTCCGGTCAGAGGATGTGTCTGGATGATGGCAGTTGTTATAGCCCTGGCAGATCCAAGGGAGATGACAAGTCCTGTTCCTACCAGTGGAGGGAAGAATGTCTCTCCTTTTTGGCTAACAACAGAGTTGCTTCTTTCTCCTCATTTAGACAGCTCGGTGAAAAAATCACAACAGGCATGCAAAACCCTGAGAGAGGTTGTCTATTCATGAGGACATTTCCACCTTATACCAAAAAAAGGGGGGGGAGAGCAGTCCCTGGAAGGAATGATGGTAGTGAGACATGGGTCCTGGGGTAAAGGAGAGAGTATTGACCAGCACAGCTGTCAGCAGAGGTCTGTTGCTGGATGCACTAGAGAAGCAGTTAGAGGCGTCAGGGTGGGTGGTGAAAAGGAGAACATTAACAACATATTGAACAAACTGTATTGGTGAAATTATTAAGGCCACTCCATGTAGTTAAAAGGGAGATTTATTTTGTGGGGTAACTTACAAATGAAGGGATAGGTTGTAGGGTCTGGCAAAGGTAGGGTGCAGTCTGGCGGTGTTCTCTGGAGAACTCTGCTCAGGCTACCTCCTGCATCCAGCGTCCTAGAACCAAGAGAGAGCCCTCCTCCAGATCCTTGGTCTTCCGCTTCCTCCTCCACCCCACCTTGTGGGTGTGACCATTACCAAATTCTCAGTGGGAGTTGGAACTTCCAGGCCAATGCTGGGATGGCTATCCACTACATCTCCCCCTTTTGTCTAAATAAGAAAGTTCTAACCTAATACAACACTATATACAAAGAGATGATTATCAAATATTGTCCAGGAGTAATGAGGGATAATGACTTAGATAAGTTGGAATTACAATAAGTGCAAACAATATCAAGCAAAAAACACATAGTAAAATCCAGGGAAGTCCAGAGCATGGGTAGGTGGCATGTTACAAAGATCATTCCAAAAGGTGTCCTATCCTAAAGAACCTGAGTTTAATACTTAATATATTCTATCTAAGATATTATATATGTATATATACTAAGTTGTAACTATAACTGCTAGTCTTCAACCTCATCAAAGACCTGAGAAGGAATATAATAATACCTGAGAAATGGGAGAAGGATGCAAGCAACTTTCCAGAGTCTTGCAAGAGTAGACAGAGACAGCTGGCAGCCTAATGTTTCTCAGCATCGTTAGTGCATTCAAATTGGCTACAGGCCTAGAATTTCTGACAGACCATTTTCAGAAGCAGGAATTCTAAAAGACCATCTTACTCTGTCTTGTCAAAGTATGGTGGTCACTTTCCTTGTGTCCCGCTTGTCCAAAAAGGACAGCATTTGTACTGTCAGCAGTTGAGGCAAGGACAGTTCTTTGCCAAGTAGGCCATTTTGTGCCAAGAAGACAAACTTCCAAATGGAAATGTCTTAGAAGCCCAACACTCTCTTGGGATCAAATTAGTGCTGCCAGGAGCAATTGTGTCTCACGCCAACAGAATTCTAAGTTATTTAAATGCCATATTCTCTAGGTCCATGAAGTGTTTGAAGATTACCTGTCCATCTGACCTATGTATTTTTAAATCTGGATAACCTAACTAACATAATTATAGAGATAACAAGCATAGGTGACAATAACCCTATAAGTCTTATCTACCTAAACAACCTAAGGACTAAGGCTTCCTATAAATAAGGCAAACAGTCTGTATGCCAATGGACAGTAAAAGGACAATGACTTTAAATCGTGACAAAACACAAAATATCTTTAACAGAGGTAGGAATGCATAGTGCAATATGCAATATGATAATAATCCTAAATATATATCAGTGTACAGAATATCTTAAACAGAAGTAGAACATACATACAGTATGACAGATATAAATTCACATTTGTATCAATATACAAATATTTCAAATAATAGTAAAAATATGTATACAATATAACAAACATAGTTCTGTATTTGTGTCAATATACAAATTATCTTAAATAGGAATATAAAAGTTTATATTTGTATCAACATAACAGAATTCACAACAGTGCAAAGGCTGCTACATTACTAAATTTGTTTACTAATGTATATGATAGTTATATGACAGTCTACCAAAATATCTTATACCTATCCATTCCATTTCTTCTTTTCCTTTTTTTTGAGACATATTTTCTTTCCTTAAGGAGAGTACTGAGTTTAACAGTTTCTTCCACCTCCAAACCTAGAACCATTATCCATAACCATGAGAAATATGAAACCTTAGGGATAAGGGGCATCATTTTCTTAGAATTGCTTCCTGCAGTTTAGGGAGCAATAGTATCTCTATTGGGTATTGTGAGAAAGCTCAGATAGTTAAATCTCAGTTAGCCTAACTGTAGATTCTGCAGCAACTCTCAGAGTAATGGGTAAGATTGTCTGAAATTCTGGCAAGAAGTGTAGTATGATGATGATTACCATGGCATCATTCTGGATTGGGTAGAGTTGTGGTTGTTGGGGACCCATCTTCCTTTTGGAGACTTCAGAGATTGCTATTGGAAAAAAACTTATTTTTTTTATCAGAATGGAAGGTTTGGATTTAAAGAAGTCATGACATGTAAGAAAGGATTCCAAAAAATCAAGAGTAAGCATGGAGAGAATTAGAATCTTGAAGATACTGGTCCCTTATAATAGGTTTCCTTCTGTCTCACACCAGAGGGCTCTTCTGATATGGGACAGAAGAATCTCTCAACTTTTTCTTTTATCAATATGCTTGGGTTTAGAGAAGGAGTGAGCCAATTCCATCTCCAAAGCCAGCTTGGTTTATAATTAAATTGGAACCACAATATTCTAGATTGATAGAGATATAGAAGTTAGACAGTGATATCTTACCCTGTGTAGATTGTTACTAATATTTTCTTTATGCTGTAAACGTCTGGATATCTAAGGCCTTATGATTTCTGGAAGATGGGTATTTCCATTATCCTGGAAAGACAAAAACAGAACCCTACCCCAACCTTTGATTGTTAAATTTTTCTTACAACCTGAAGAGATGTCACATTGGTGGATGATCTTTTACTTCTCCTCATCAAGGGGTTTCTCCTGTTCAAATCAAATTTTTATTAATTTTGTTGGTATCCATAGCTTTTTTTCTCCTGCAGAAACAAAAGCAAAACCCCTTCCCCAATGTAGGACATATCCAGGTTTCCATTCTGAGGTCAACACATCTTTGAAATAAACCAGTTGGTTTAGCGCAGGAGTTGTGTCTGTCATCCAATGTCTCTCCACAGCTGTTGTTCCTTTCTCATAAGCATTGAGAAAATTCAAGGTTAATAAAGCACTATGCAATCTATTTCTAGGAGTCATTGTTACCTGTTGCTGTTTATTTAGCATATCCTTTAAAGTTCAATTGGATCTTTCTATGACTGCTTGGCCTGTGGGATTGTGTGGTATACCTGTAATGTGCTTTATATTGTAATAAGCAAAAAACTGTCTCATTTTATTGGAGACATATGTTGGGGCATTATCTGTCTTAATTTGTACAGGTATTCCCATGATGGCCATAACTTCTAATAGGTGTGTAATCACAGAATCAGCCTTTTCAGAACTCATAGGAGTTGCCCAATGAAATCCTGAATAGATGTCAATGGTATAGTGTACATACTTTAATCTTCCAAATTCTGCAAAATGAAACACATCCATCTGCCAAATTTCATTTCTTTGTATACCTTTTGGATTGCTCCCTGCAGGTAATGGAGTTTGGTTACAGAAGGAACAAGTAGGACATTTTTTCACAATATCCTTACCTTGTTGCCAAGTAATGGAGAAATCCTTCTTCAAACCTTTGCTATTTACATGGTGTTTCTTATGAAATTGTGAGGCTTCTAGCACATTACCTATTAGTAACTGATCAATCTCATCATTACCTTGTGCTAGAGTTCCTGGCAGACCAGTATGGGATTTGATATGTGTTATATATATAGGATGTTCCCTTTTTCTGATGATTTCCTTCAATTGTATGAATAATGAAGTTAATGCTGTATTATCAGGAATAAATTCAGCATTTTCAATGTGTAAAACAACTCTCTATGCATATTGAGAGTCAGTGACTATATTGAGGGATTCTGTGAAGTCCATCAGTACCATAAGAATGGCATACAGTTCTGCCTTTTGTACAGAGCTGTATGGATTTTGTACCACTTTACTTAAGTCTCCTGATTTGTATCCTGCTTTCCCTGATTTATTTGCATCAGTATAGAATGTGAGGACTCCAGAAATTGGCTTGTGTTGTACAATGTGAAGAAGGACCCATTCAGTCTTCTTTATGCATTCTATTCTCTTGCTTTTGGGATAATGGTTGTTAATCTCTCCCAAAAAGTTACTGCAGGCTCTCTGCCAGTATTCATTATCTTTCCATAGTGACAAAATTTCCTCATTAGTTAAAGGTACTACAATTTCTGCTGGGTCTATTCCTGTCAACTGATGAAGTCTTAATTTACCTTTTTGAATCAAATCAGAGATCTTTTCTATATAAGTCTTTAATTTCTTATTTGGTTTATGTCGTAGGAATATCCATTCCAATATAATATCTTCCCTCTGCATCAAAATACCTGTGGGGGAATGTCTGGAGGGGAATATGACAAGAATGCACTTAAGTTCTGGATCCACACAATCCACATGTGCTTCTCGAATTGTCTTTTCTACCAGAGCCAATTCCTTCTCAGCTTCAGCTGATAATTCTCTTGGACTATTTAATTCTATGTCCCCTTCTAGAGTATTAGCCAAATTTTGTAGTCCATCTTTGGGTATTCCCATGATACCCAATAGGTTGGAAATGCTTCCTAACAACTTTTGAAAATCATTAAGAGTCTTTAATCAATCTGTCTCCAGTTGTACCTTTTGGGGTCTAATTTTTTGTAACTCTATCTTATATCCTAAGTAATTAATAGAATCTCCTCTTTGTATTTTTTTCAGGAGCAATTTGCAGTCCCCAGTGAGGCTAAACTTTTTTTACTTCTTCAAACATGCTTTCTAATGTGTCTAACTTTGGATCAGCTAATAGGTTATCATCCATATAGTGATAAATTATGGATTGTCTAAACTTTACACAAATTATCTCCAATGGTTTTTGCACAAAGTATTGGCATAAGGTAGGGCTGTTTAACATTCCCTGTGGGAGGATCTTCCGTTGATATCTCTTAACTGGCTGGAAATTGTTATAATTAGGTACTGTGAAGGCAAATTTTTCTCTATCATTTTCTTGTAAGGGTATGGTAAAGAAACAGTCTTTTAAGTCAATAACTATTATAGGCCATTCTTTGGGTAGCAGAGAGGGCAAGGGCATCCCAGTCTGTAGGGAGCCCATTGGCTGAATTACTTTATTAATAGCTCTACGATCTGTCAGCATTCTCCAATTACCAGACTTTTTTAAAATAACAAATACAGGAGAATTCCAAGGGCTGGTAGATTCTTCAATGTGCTGAGCATTTAAGTGCTCTTGAACCAGCTGTTCTAAAGCTTGTAGCTTCTCTTTTGTCAAAGGCCACTGTCCAACCCAGACAGGTTTATTACTTAGGCATTTTAAAGGTAAGGCAGTTGGTACTTCTGAGAGTTCAACAGCAGTTGTGCTCTGTTTGTGTACAGCCTAAATGGTTGGTGACTGTTTTTTATAGAATGTTATGATATTATTCCTAGAAACATGCATTGGCCTGTATTCCTTTTCTGAGAGTGTAGGAATTTTAATCTGTGTATTCCACTGTTGTAACAGATCTCGGCCCCATAGATTTACTGCTACATTTGCTACATATGGCTTCAGCCTTCCTCTCTGTCCTTCTGGCCCTATGCATTCAACCCATCTCGAACTCTGTTTTATCGGAGATAGGGTGCCAATTCCTAAAAGTTGGACATCTACCTCTTGAAGAGGCCAATTAGGATGCCATGATTTTGCTGTAATTTCAGTCACATCCGCACCTGTGTCCACCAGGCCCTCCAGAACCAAGCCATTAATTCGAATTCTAAGCTTTGGTCTTTGTTCATTTATGGAAGTCTGCCAAAATATTTGTTTTATTCTGTTCTTTGTAAACTGTGATTCATCTATCAGAGCTGTTTTATCATCCATTGCAGTATTGGTTTTTACATTAGGCATTGGTTTATTCAGTTGTCCTGGAGAGGAATGTCTTCCACAGTGGCTGGGAATGTTCTTACCACATTTGATTTGGGGGCCTGCAAGAGGCCCCCTGAGGCATTTCCCGCCAGTAAAGGGTTGCCTCATATATCTATTTTTGATCTGCACTCACTGGTCCAATGCTGGCTGTTGCCACATCTTCTACATAATCCAGGAGGTGGTTGGGGTCTCCTGTTTAGGCTATTCCTAGAAGGAGTATTACTTCTAGGATTACCCCATGTACAGTTTTTACTTATATGACCTGGTGTACCACATTTAAAACATTTGGTACCACGGGGCCTTCTTTCACCTCTGGGATTTGTCTCTCCTATCCAAGCTTCATTACTTTAGTTAAGAGATTCAACACCATTAGTATACTGAATCCATTCTTCCAAAGGAGCTGATCTGATCTTTAATGGTGTAAGTATTCTTTTGCATTCTGCATTCGCATTGTCAAATGCCAAGGACTCAGTTAATACTTTTCTTAATTCTTTATCTGATACAGCTTTTGTTATAGCTGTGTTCAGCCTTTGTAAAAAATCAGTGAAGGGTTCATGCAGTCCCTGAAATATCTTTGTGTATACCTCAGTTGCTTTTCCAGGTTCTGGAATTTTTTTCCCAAACATTTAGAGCTGCTGTATGGCATAGGGATATTGTATGCTCATCATAAATGGCTTGTACATTCCTGTCAGTGAAACATCCCTCACTAAGTACTTGATCTTGGGAGATCTCAAAACCTCTGAGTTTATCTTCTTGTTCTAAATTTCTTGCCTCTTCTCTCAACCAGCTTTTCCATTGTAACTGCTGCCTATATTCTAGAACAACTGAAATTAACTGATGCCAGTCATCTGGAATGATTCTTTGTGAGGTAGACCACGAATTTAACATCTGTTTTATGTATGTGGAGTGTATCCCATATGTAACTACTGCTTCCTTTAAATTTTTAAAGTCCTTTGTTGAAATTGGTTGTAATGTATATAGTGTATATGGCTCGGGGTATGTGTCATCTGCTGGCTTCTCATTGATGATAACAAGATAAGCCATTATATGAGAGCCATTTGGAGATGTTACAACCTATATGGTCTTGCCCTTCTGCTTATTAGGTCCCTTGTCATGTTTATTGAGAGTTTCCTCCAGGGCTTGTAAACGAGCACCGAGGGTCTGTTCCAGGGAGTAAACCTCCTCTCTTGTAAGGGATTCCAGATTTTTCATGGAATCATGGAAGTTTTTATGTTCTTCTGAAACACATGATTCCATGGACCTTATCTTATCAAATAATGATAATTTTTCTTCATTATATAGTGTCTGAGTAGCTACAACTTCACTCTGGAGAGTTAGTGTTCTATCCATTAAATACTCATATTTATTATCAATAAAAGCAATTTTGGGTACAAGCTTGTTTTGTAAATTCTGGGTAGCAGATTCCAGAGATAGAATCTTTCTATGTAATTCCTGGTCAGCAGCTTCCATAGAAAGAATCTTTTTCTGTAAGCCTTCATTGCTAACTTTTGAAGCCTGTAAATCCTGGTTGGCAGATTCCAGAAAGAGAATCTTTTTCTGTAAGCCTTCATTGCTATCTTTTAAAGCCTGTATAAGTCCCAATAATGACTCATCTTTGTTCTTATTATTAAACCAGAGTTTGAACACTGTGTGAATTATTACAATGAATGTCAAAATGGTATAGGCCAGATATGTCTTAGGGAGGTCGTATAATTCCAGGAAAATGTCATTTATCATACAGGCAAAAAGGTTTTTAAATTCTTGTGAGGTAATGTTGTCAGCCATATTACAAGAATTACTCAAAATTTGTTAGTCAGTTTTAAGGTGTAAAATTATCAAGTACTTTTACTTGAAATAAGCTTACCTTTCCATGGTTCTGGGGGGTGCAGTAGCACTTTTCAGTGAGCAGATGGCTTTGGTATAGCTCCAAAGCAGGGCCTGCTGGCAACCTTGTCTGGTGGCAGTTGAAGGCAGGAGCCAAGATGGCGGGGAGCTGGCACACAGGGAGGAGTGGGAACGCCTCACTCACAGTGGTTTTCACTGGTCTAGGGGCTAAGCTAGGGAACTGAGACTGGACTAGCTGCTCCCTTTTTCGGGAATGTAACCGTGTAGGTGTCTCCTGGTTAAATGGAACTTTGCAGGGGGGTTTAGGTACTGGCCAGCCGGGGAGAGGCTGAGGGAGGGAGCCGCCTAGGCCTTTGGAATTTGCCCCATGTGAGTGCCAGATATTGGTGAAATTATTAAGGCCACTCCGTGTAGTTAAAAGGGAGGTTTATTTTGTGGGGTAACTGACAAATGAGGGGATAGGTTGTAGGGTATGGCAAAGGTATGGCGCAGTCTGGCAGTGTTCTCTGGAGAACTCTGCTCAGTCTACCTCCTGCGTCCAGTGTCCCAGAACCAAGAGAGAGGCCTCCTCCCGATCCTGGGTCTTCCTCCTCCACCCTGCCTTGTGGGCGTGACCATTACCAAAATCTCAGTGGGAGTTGGAACTTCCAGGACAATGCTGGGATGGCTACCCACTACAAAACTGTGTCCAGGGTGGACTGAGCATTTCTTCTTAGTTGTGTCTCCTGTTGACAATTTCACGGTTATTGTGGACTGGGTGTCCCACAGCAACTGTGGAGAAATAGGAATCTCAGCAGAGGATGTGCACCATACCTGTGTGATGTAGTTTTCCCATGTCTCCTGTTCTTTGTCTTCCATTCCAGGGGTCATCTGTAGTATTGATGAGATGGTTAGTTAGAGCTCGAAACAGGACCAGCATCCTTGGTTGTTGTTATTCATGGATTCAATCTCATGGGGTTTTCTTCTCCTCATAGGTTTTCTGCATGGACAAAACATCAGTGGTGAGTATTGAGTTGAGAATTAGGGCGTTGAGCAGAGGCTGGTCAGGCCTGTGACAGAACAAAGACTGTCATTAAAATAGCAGAGAGGGAGAGTTCTGTGGCAGAATGCATATGGCATTGGCAATGGCGATCAGATTTTGTTGTTCTGGAAGGGGTGGCATTATATCCATCTCCTCTGTTCCTGACCAGTCATTGATAGGCAAGACATCTTTCTGGTTGGCAAAGTGATGTTGGAAAATTCTGGCTGGGCTCCAAATAGGCCTCAGTAGGTCCTTTCTATGGAGAAAACACAAGCAAAGGAACCTTTTCCTGCATTCAGGAGGGGGTTGGGTCCCTTCCATATTCCATCCATGGGATAATGCCATCATACCCAGATGAGAGGGTATTTGCAGTTTTTGTACATGTAGAATATTTTTAGGGTGGTCATTGGCATTGCCAATTCTATGTTGGAATTTTTGTTTTTTAAGTGGACCATTGTTAGTTTTTATAAATTTTAAATTTAGGACAGGGTATGTGATCTTGTCCTGTAACAGGTAATGATTTAGGAACAGTGGAAGGTCCCAGCAGCCAAGCCCAGGTGTGATGTAGTAAATAGCCTCTTGTGCCAGGTTTGACACAGATATATATTAGGGACAGAAAGTAGAGTTAAAAATTAGCTTTTATTAAAATTTAAACATTGACCAAAATAGAATCTAGTCAAAACTGCCATTTGGAAACTTCTTAGTTGTGTGGCTTTGATTTATATGTTTTGGAGTTTCTGTGGACAAAACTCATGTCACCATAACCTTTGCTAAGCCTATGTTGTTATATTTAAAAGTACAATTCCTAGAGTCCTAAAGGTGTTATCTTTTAAAAACTACAACCCAAAAATTCCAGGAAGTTACCTTGTTTCTGGGCAGGTACTCTCTTTTAACAACTATTTTAATGAATGAATCAACCTATTGATAAATTTAGGGATTTTTGTATGTCAATTGGCATTATAGATACTTTGTTTCTTGTTTCAGGGAGTTTCCTTTTGTCTCAATCTATCTAGCAGCTGTTATAGGGACAGGGAGGATGCCTTCCATAGCTGCTTTCAGCTGAACCAACGCATAGGTTGTCAGAGCCTAGGAAGGCTGAGAAGCTAGTCAAAGGATGGGCATGGAACATTTATCAGAATCATCTGATGAGCTGTTCAGGTTAAGGGACAGGGAGCATTTATATCGCTAGACTGGTTTATGTTGTTTATAGTAAGTCCAGAACTCAGTAGGCTGCAGTTTGTAGGTGTTTTTTGGATGGTGATTGTCAGACAGGTGGAAATCTGTTAAGATATAGAGTGGGCAGAAATTAAAATTCAGGAGCTTAAGATAAAATCTTACATTTGGAACCCTTTTTGTTTGATGTGTTGACAGGTGGATCCAAGCCTTATGACTTTGATTCAAGTGGCTTATTTGGTGGTATTATATTCCCCAAAATATTGTGTACCCTAATAAACTTATTTGGGGTCAGAGACAGAACAGCCACAATATTATACATAGAAGATAGGCAGTGGTAGCACTCGCCTTTAATCCTAGCATTCCAGAGGCAGAAATTTGTCTGGATCTCTGTGAGTTCAAGGCCACAAGGATAGCGTGGTGACACAAGCCAAGCATGGTGACACACGCCTTGAAGCCCAGGGAGTGAAGGTAGAAAGCAGAAAGGTATATAAGGCATGAGGGCCAGAAACTAGAAGCATTTGGCTGGTTAAGCTTTCAGGCTTCTAGCAGCAGTTCAGCTGAGAGCCACTGGGATGAGGACACAGAAGCTTCCAGTCTGAGGAAACAAGACCAGCTGAGGAACTGGTGAGGTGAGGTAGCTGTGGCCTGTACGGTCTCTCTGATCTTTCAGCATTCATCCCAATAACTGGCCTCAGGTTTGACTTTATTAATAAGACCTGTTAAGATTCATGCTACAGGCTTATATAAATTTTAGTTTACCAAAGGAGATAAACATTTTTCCATGTCTCAGCATTACCATTGTATTGAATCCACACTGTAGAAAAGGCAGTTCACGGGGTCATTCAAATAGTTGGAAGAGATTTACACCTTGGGGCCACAGCAAGGGATATGGTGAAAAACCATGAACACTGTTTCCTATGTCCAGAGAATCCAACATACATTTGTCTTGAGTCTGATGAGAAGTACTTTTAAGCCAATATTTAGAGAAAAACTAAGGGAAACGTAAAACCTTGAGTTTGTAACTACACGATGTGTAGTCAGTCCTATAACAGCTTATCAGAACTCCAGGACCAGTGATGAAACTCTGAATTTTGTGAGTCTTCATAGAATAATGGAATGGTGAAGGAGAGAAATCTGAAACATTTTGTATACCTTAGGGCTTTTTGTGTCTTTATAAACTGTATCTGTCCAAGAATCTTAAAAAAACAAACAAACAACACTTTTTTTTAGATCCTTAAAATCCCGCTCTTGTCATCTTTAGATCTCTGTAATTTGTATTCACATACCTTAATAACTTTCAATTAACAACTTGTATTTATATATTTAAATATTTAAACACTTAAGTTACCCTTTTATCACAAGTTAGCCGTCACACCTTCAGATACTTATAGCTTGATTTATACATCTTAATACACCTTCTTAGACCTCAAGACATTTGCTTAGATCTTTAAAACTTAAGGTTCAAACTTTATACCCTTTTATAGAATTAATAGATTTTTTACCAAATCTAATAAAATGAACTTATATATTTGAGATGTAGAATATTTATATAAACCAAGTTCAATTTTTTGACTGTTCAATTTTTAGTCTCTTTTAAATTTATAGTTTATTTATTTATTATCTATAAAGTGATCTTTTGTTAAAATTTATATGGTATTCTGCCTGCATGTATGCGTGCAGGCCAGGAGAGGGCACCAGATCTCATGAAAAATGCTTATGAGCCTCCATGTAGGTGTTGGCAATTGAACTCAGGAGGAAAAGCTAGTGCTCCTAACTGCTGAGCCATCTCTCCAGGCCCCATTTTTAGTCTTTACGTCAGGAGGCTCAGTCTGACACAAGACAGAGAGAGGCTTTACACCATGTTTGAATCTAGGGAAGACAGAATGAGACCCCAAGTCGACAAACATCTTTCAATAAGCAAAAACAGCAGCAAAAATTACCTTTATTGATATCTGTATCAAAAGGATAATTAACTTTTGTGAACCTTTAATCTAGTGGCCAGAGGTCTCAGAGGTGTTTTTTGAGGTCCTGCCAAAAGTGGTTAGCCACTTGGAGACTTGAAAGACAATAAGGGTGACAGAGATAAAATATTTAACCCACCTTTGTCTCCATGACATGTTTAAATGACATTTATGAACATAGCATAATGCAAAAAAAGACAAACAGACCAACTTTAACTACACAGCTTTCAAATGAACCCTTCTCCCGAGAGGGATATTTCCCTATGAATTTTTAACTTTCCATGATGGGCATCTTATTGATTCTGAAATAAAAGTGAAGAGTTAGTAGAATAATAGAAAAAAGAATTTTAATGGGTCATTAAGGCTTTGTAGTCAGGATTGAAGTTTCTGGGAGACTGGGAAAGGCAGTACTATGGAAGTGTTGGTTGCAGGACACAGGACAGCGGACCCCAACCCTGGCCTCCCTCACATGCCCCTGCCATCCAGAGCCTGGTGCCCTGAAGGGCCCTCGCAGCTAGCAAGGGGTAAAACATGATGACATTTCTATGATATCAGTCTATAACAAGTATTTACCTCACTTTCCTGAAGTAAACTTTAGGTGTACCCACTGAAAACTTTGTCACAATACGTATAAATCATTTGACACATCAATATGGAGATAAAATGTGTTCAAACCCTGTGGAGAATAGCTGTGAGACTGGGTCTCCCTTAAGACAGCTTGACCTGGAGCTACACCATAGATTTTATGGCAATCTTCTTGCCTCAGCCTCCCTAGTGCTGAGATTACATAGTGAGCCAAAATGCCTTCACAATAAAAAAGCCTTTTCAACCCATGATTACCGAATATTTTGCAGTCACAGTGAAGCTGTCTTGTGTGTTTGTCCCGTGGTATGTGGTTCTCAGGAGCAGAGGAGCACAGATCAAGGATCCTGTTGATCTCTAAAGATCAAAAGTAAGGGAGAAATGGTGGGGATCTTGCAGACAAAACCTCCCTGTCATGCCTCAACCAGAGATGAGAGTTCACTTAAGTAATGTGATGAGAATTACAAATACAGTCTACAAGATAAAGCTTACAGGCATGCTGCTGGGAGTTGTCTGGAGGCCAGTAGCATGGGGTTGAGCGCCCTCAAACAAATTTACTATTTGGACAAATACGATGACAATGAGGAGGAGTTCAAGTACTGGCATGCCATGTTGCCCAAGGACATAGCCAAGCTCGTCCCTAAAACTCTTTTTATGTCTGAATCTGAATGGAGAAATCTTGGCTTTCAGCCGAGTCAAGGATAAGTCCATTATATGATCCATGAACCAGAACCTCACATCTTACTGTTCCAGCAGTCATTACTCAAGAAGCCAAAGAAATGAAGCTGGCCAATCACCTTTCAGCCTTAAGCTTTGTACAGCTCTCCTTACTTCCTACGATCTTCCTGATAGTGTGATTATGTTGCTTTCTTATTTCTCACTTGGATATTTAAAGGTTGTTCAATACACTGTTTAAATGTGCTGGTACCTGCTTTGCTTCTTGAATAGATCCACCAATGCCGCAGCCCTGTCAGATGAGTGGGACCTCAAAGCCCAACTCTATCCTTCAGGCCACGTTTGCCATCCCTTGAAAGCAGGTGAGAATCAGATCATGGCTGTTACAGGGATGGTGTGAATTTGCTGTTGTGGTTTTTACTCTCGGGTATTGTATTTATGGTGACTTATTGGTTTATGTTTCAATGTGTTGGAAACTTTTCATTTTACCTGACAAATGTCTTCCATGCTATTAACCTTGATTAAAGGAAGGTTTTATAATCTAAAAAAAAAAAAAAAGATAAAGCTTACAAATGTGACCTCACATCAGGATGATTTCAGTGGGTGTGCTTTGGTTCTGTCTAATTACTTGAGTCGAGGTGTGAATGTGCCACACTCTCTGGTCGTTTCTGTGCAGGAGAAGCACCATGGAGACACTGGTCTAGACTGATGCTGACAAAGGGGAGTCTGCTGTGGGATGTTCTGTATGCTCTGAATGTGTTGCTCTGATTTGTTAATAAATAAAATGTTGATTGGCCAGTATGCAGGCAGAAAGTTTGGTATAAGCCGGACAAGGAGAGAGAATTCTGGGATGTGGAAACCTGAGGAGACGCTGCCAGCCGCCACCATGAGAAATAAGATGTAAGGATACCAGTAAGGCAGGAGCCATGTGGCAAGGTATAGATTTATAGAGATGGGTTAATTTAACATAGAAGAACTAGATAGCAAGAAGCCTGAGATTCTATTCATTAGCCTAGACCAGGTTTACACTTAATGGACTTCACTGTTACTCGAATATCCTCCCCTCTGAAGTGGAAACCCTGAATCACTGAGGAACCAGATCAGGGATCAGAGATCCCAGCCATTTCTGGCATCTTTGATATCTGGATAGGGTGATGGTGCTCAGAATCCACAACATTCCTGGTTTTAACCAAGAAAGAAACTGGTTATTTTCATTTTCCATGTCATTAGGCTGAACTGCATAGTCAATATGTGTCCCCTTGTTTTTATCTTCCCCCTCTAAACAGGTGTGAACTGGTTCTCATGTGAGATGTGAATGTGCCACACTCTCTGGCACTGTCTATGTAGGAGAAGCACCATGGTGACACTGGTCTAGACCATGACTCTTACAAAGGGGAGTCATGAGCAAACCATGAAAGACCATGCCTACTCTGAAACTTATTTCCCAACTTTAATATGTCCTTTGGGAGAAGGATCCTTTTGTGCCTTATACCTGATGTGGGACATTGTGTATGAGAGAATGGGATCCCTCAGAGAGATCTGTCTAATGAATCACAGAAAGACACTGAAGTTCCATTTGTGTTACAGGTAGAGGGAGGGAAGAGATCCTTGATTGGAGCCTGGAAGGAGGTGAGAGTGATGTGGAAGCAGGAGTTATTGAAGTGGAGCATCCTAGGCAGGGAACTAGGAGAACCAAGCTCACAGGTTTTCAGCATCCTCATCAAAGCCGTTGTATTTGTGATAGGATCACAAGACCATCCATTACACTCCTCATTTTCCTTTGACCTCAGTGGCTGGACTCAACATCTGAGAATTGCTCAATTTCTTCATGTTGTAGAAAGATTAGATTTAGATATGTGGTGGTTTGAATGAGATCAGCCACTATAGGCTCATATGTTTGAATTCTTGTTCCTCAGTTAATGGAACTTTTTCAGAATGTAGAAGAGGTGCAGCATCATTGGAAGAGTTGTGTCACTGCAATTAGTATTGATGATTCACAAGACTCACAACATTTGGAACACAGAGCTCTACATGGGATGTCCCCATCAAATCCCTCCTTGGAGCTCCAGGAACACTACAAAGCACTGCACTAAGTTTTCTGCATATACATTACTGCCTTTAGCTTAGTATTTCTATAGGACGCCTGAGTGTGGGAATAAGTGGATCTTCCTATGCCAGCTCTTGGGAATCTTTTCTTTCTGTGCAGATGCCTTGTTGAATCACAATATAATGGGTTGTTTTGTTTTATCTTGGTATATTATGTTTGGTCACATTTGGGTCTCATCTCTAAAAAGACAATTATTTTCTTATGAGAGACAGAAAGAGTGTATTCAGAGATGGGGACAGGGTTAAATAGAAGGAGGGGAAACTATCATCAAAATATATAGTGAGAACAGAGTCTATTTTAAAATAAAAGGAAACAAATGAAAACAATTATATTTTATTTTGTATGTATGAATGTTAAATTGGATATTTGTATGTGTACCACATGCATCCCAATGCCCTGAGTGGTCAGAAGAAGGCACTGATTTCACTAGAACATGATCCACAGATGTCTGTGAGTCATATGTAGTTGCTGTGAACTAATCATGGGTCCTCTGTAAGAGGAACAAGCACTCTTAAGCACTCAGTCATCTCTCCAAGGCTGGTATTAATAACGACTGGGTAATATTTAGACAGTATTGGAAATTAAGACATAATAAAGCCCAATCCCTTTTAATACATAACACTTGCACAAATATTTTGTTCTTTTAAGGCAGTACTTGAAAAACTTACCAAGGAAAGACACATACTTGGAGAGAGTCCCATTTTTAGTCAATGTATTGAACTTTGACCTTACAAAGATATGATCCCAGATTATATATCAACATCTCACCTTTCACTCCATTCATAATTTACTCAGACTTTCATAATGTGGTTGCACACTTTCTTCCTGATGCTGGGAAATCATAAACCATGTTAACCTTTCTACACTTTTTTCTTTGTTGTAAATATTTTCATTCTTGGACCTTTTCAACAATATCTTTTTCCTATGTCCTGTTTCCTTTTAGTTATTTTTCCTTTCATAATATGATGAAATAGAGCAAAATAGTAAATTCAGTTAAAACAATGTTGGCTCCAAAGGATATGTGGAACATCACAGCAATAAATTCATATTTCCAGTATACATAGTATTCAATTCTGAAGCATTGTATATTACTCTGAAAACATCACATAAAACAGGTCACTCAACAATGCTTTCTGCATTGTACAGTCCAGGAAATGTTCTCACATCCACATGCTTGTGGTCTCCTTTGATGATAAATAGCAGATGGATCAAAGTAAAATATCAAGCAACAGAAGTTGACAACATCCAACAGAAAGACAAGGAAAACCCCTGATAAAATGTCATCTTGAGGCAACAGCTGAGGAGTTTTAGACATACGTTCCCCTCTATCCTGTAGGTGGATGAGCAGCCCATTAACTGTTTCTGTTGTAGACATCATTATATCTAGAGAGAGACAATAGACCTCTCTCCTTGAAACGGTTTTCCCATCAGTTGTTATGAAAGTCATGATGCCTCTCCCCTTGGCCTGTTTTCTTGTTCACGTGGTGCTGTCACAGAGTAAGAGCCCATCCTGATTCAGGGAAAGGGATGTTAGAGGACTGTTGAAATCAAGTGGCGGTGCCCCACTTGAGTAAAACAAACCCCTTCTCTAGAGCCTGATTCTTATTATGTGTTTTATTTTTATACATCAGCCATGGATTCCCCTGTCCTCCCCGTCCCACCCCAACCTCCACCTTCCCCCAAGCCCCTCCCCTCCATTCCCATGTCCTCGAGGACATGAATCCCCTGGGGATTCATTTAAACCTGGAGGATTCAGTACAGACAGGTCCTGTCCCCTCCTTCTAGACTGAGCAAAGTGTCCCTGTGTAAGCCCAAGGTTCCAAACAGCCAGCTCATGCACTAAGGACAGGTCCTGGTCCCACAGACTGGGTGCCTCCCAAACGGAAGAAGCTATTCAATTGTCTCAATTATCCAGAGGGCCTGATCTAGCTGGGGGCTCCTCAGCCCTTGGTTCAAAATTCATGTGCTTCTATTCGATTGCCTATTTGTCTCTGTGCTTTTTGCAATCTTGGATTCAACAATTCACGCTCTTGCAGTCCCTCCTCTTTCTCGACAGTTGGACACCTGGAGCTCCACCTGAGGCCTGGCTGAGTAACTCTGCATCCACTTCCATCAGTTATTGGATGAGAGTTCCAAGACGACTGTTAGGGTGTTTAGTCATCTGATCACCAGACTAGGTCAGATCAGGCTTTCTCTCGACCATTGCCAGCAGTCTACAGAGGATATTTCATTGTGGATTTCTGGGGACCTCTCGAGGACTCTCCCTATTCTGGTTCTCATGTGGTCTTCATTTATCATGGTATGTTATTCCTCCATCTCCCTTTCTGTTCTTGATACAGCTGGGATCTCCTGCTCCCCTAAGCTTTCTTTTGTTCAAATCTTGCCCTTCATTACTCCCACTGTCGTCCAGGTTGTTCATGTAGATCTCATCCATTTCTCTATCATTGGGTGATACCTGTGTCTTTCCTAGTGTCCCGTTTTCTAGATAGTCTCCCTGGAGTTGTGTAGCAGTCTAGTCATCTTTGTTTTACATCTAGTATCCTCTTATGAGTGAGTACATACCATGTTTGTCCTTCTGAGGCTGGGTTACCTCACTCAGGATGATTTTTTCTAGATCAATCCATTTGCCTGCAAACCTCATGATGTCATTGTTTGTCTCTGCTGAGTAGTACTCCATTGTGTATATGTACCATATTTTCTAAATCCATTCTTCAGTTGAAGGGCATCTAGGTTGTTTCCAGGTTCTGGGTAATACAATCAAAGCTGATACAAACATAGCTGACCAAATGCCCTTGTGGTATGATTGAGCATTCCTTGGGTATATGCCCAAGAGTGCTACAGCTGGTTCTTGGGGGAGATGGATTCCCAATTTGCAAAGGAAGCGCTATATTGATTTCCAAAGGGGCTGTACAAGCTTGCATTCCCACCAGGAGTGGAGGAGAGTTCCCCTTGCTCCACATCCTCTCCAGCATAAGCTGTTTTCTGTGTTTTTGATCTTAGCCACTCTGACAGATGTAAGCTGGTATCTCAGAGTCGTTTTGATTTGCATTTCCCAGATAACTAGGTATATTGAGCAATTCCTTAAATGACTTTCAGCCATTTGAACTTCCTATTTAGTTCTTTCTCTGTTTAGTTCTATAGCCCATTTCTTAATTGGACTGTTGGGTATTTTGATGTCTAATTTCTTGAGTTCTTTATATATTCTGGATATCAGCCCTCTGTCAGATGTGGGGTTGGTGAAGACCTTTTTCCATTCTGTAGGCTGTCGCTTTGTCTTGTTGACCTTGTCCTTTGCTCTACAAAAGCTTCTCAGTTTCAACAGGCCCCATTGATTGATTGTTTCTCTCAGTGTCTGTGCTACTGGTGTTATATTTAGAAAGTGATCTTAGGGTCCAATGCAGTCAAGACTACTTCCTAGTTTCTCTTCTATCAGGTTCAGACTAGCTGGATTTATTTGAGGTCTTTGATCTACTTCGACTTAAGTTTTGTGCACGGTGACAGATATGGATCTATTTGCAGCCTTCTACACATTGACATCCAGTTATGCCAGCACCATTTGTTGAAGATGTTTTCTTTTTTCCATTGTACATTTTTGGCTTCTTTGTCAAAAATTATATGTTCATAGATGTGCAGGTTAATGTCAGGGTCTTCAATTCGATTCCATTGGTGCACATGTTGGTTTTTATGATAGTACCAAGCTGTTTTTATTATTGTAGCTCTATAGTAGAGCTTGAGGTTGGGGATCATGATGCCTCCAGAGGTTGTTTTATCATACAGGATTCTTTTGGCTATTCTGGGTTTTTTGTTTTTCCATATGTAGTTGAGTATTAGTCTTTCCAGATCTGTGAAGAATTGTGTTGGTAATTTGATGGTAATTGTATTGAATCTATAGATTGCTTTTGGTAAGATCACCATTTTTTTCTATGTTAATCCTGCCTATCCTTGAGCATGGGAGATCTTTCCATTTTCTGACATCTTCTTCAATTTCTTTTTTCAGGGACTTAAATTTCGTGTCATATAGGTCCTTCACATGCTTAGTTAGTGTATCCCCAATTTTTTTTTTTTTTTATCATTTGTGGCTATTGTAAAGGGTGATGTATCTCTAATTTCCTTCTCAGCCTATTTGTCTATTGTATATAGGAGGGCTACTGATTTTTTTGAGTTGATCTTGTATCCTGCAGTGTTGCTGAGGGTTTTTATTAGCTGTATCAGTTCCTTGGTTGCATTTTGGGGTCACTCATGTATACTATCATGTCATCTGCAAATAGGAAGAGCTTGACTTCTTCCTTTCCAATTTGTATCCCTTTAATTTCTTTATGTTGTGTTATAGCTCTGGCTAGAACTTCAAATACTATAATGGGTAAGTATGGGGAAAGGGGACAGTCTTGCCTTGTTTCTGATTTTAGTGGTATTGCTTTGAGTTTCTCTCCATTTAATTTGATGTTGGCTGTTGGCTTGCTGTAGATTGCCTTTATTATGTTTAGGTATGTTCCCTGTATTCCTGATCACTCCAAGACCTTTATCATGAAGGGGTGTTGGATTTTGTCAAATGCCTTTTCTGCATCTAGTGAGATGATCATGTGGTTTTTTTTCTTTGAGTTTGTTTATATAGTGAATTACATTGATGGACTTTCTTATGTTGAACCACCCTTGCATCCCTGGATGAAGCCTACTTGATCATGGTGGATAATTGTTTTGATGTGTTCTTGGAGTCTATTCTCCAGAATTTTATTGAGAATTTTTGCATCAATGTTCATGAGGAAGATCGGTCTGTAGTTCTCTTTCTTTGTTGGATCTTTGTTTGGTTTAGGAATCAGGGTAATTGTAGCCTCATAGAAGAAGTTTGGTAATATACCTTCTGCTTCTATTGTGTGGAACAATTTAAGAATATTGGTATTAAGTCTTCTTTGAAGATCTGGTAGAATTCTGCAGTGAAACCATCAGGTCCAGGGCTTTTTTTTGTTTGGGAGACTTTTAATGACTGATTCTATTTCTTTAAGGGTTATTGGACTATTTAAATGGATTATCTGGTCTTGATTTAACTAAGGTATGTGGTAACTATCCAGAAAATTATCCATTCCTTTTAGATTTTCCAGTTATGTGGAGTAGAGGATTTTGAAGTATGACCTGATGATTCTCTGCATTTCCTCATTGTCTGTTGTTATGTCCCCCTTTTCATTTCTGATTTTGTTAATTTGGATGTTCTTTCTCTCTGTGTTTTGGTTAGTTTGGATAAGGGCTGTCTATCTTGTTGATCTTCTCAAAGAACCAACTCTTTGTTTCATTAATCCTTTGTATTGTTTTCTTTATTTCCATTTTATTGATTTCAGCTCTCAATTTGATAATTTCCTGGTGTCTGTTCCACCTGGGATACTTTGCTACTTCCTGTTCAAGGGCTTTCAGGTGTGCTGTCAAGTCATTAGTTTGAGATTTCTCCAGCTTCTTTATGTGGGCTTTCAGTGCTATGAATTTCCCTCTTAGCACTGCTTTCATAGTATCCCATATGTTTGGGTATGTGGTGTATTCATTTTCTTTGATCTCTAGGAAGTCTTTAATTTCTTTCTTCATTTTTTCCTTAACCCATTGGTGATTCAGTTGAGCATTATTCAGTTTCCATGAGATTGTAGGATTTCTGTAGTTTTTTTTTCTGTTGTTGAAATCTAACTTTAAACCATGTGGTCTGATCGAACACAGCGGGTTATTCCAATTGTTTTGTATCTTTTGAGATTTTATTTGTGGCCAAGTATGCATTCCATTTTAGAGAAGGTTCCATGGAGTGCTGAGAAGAAGTTCTATTCTTTTTTGTTTGGGTGGAATGTTCTGTAGATATCAATTAATTCCATTTGAGGCATAACATCAGTTAAGTTTATTATGTCTCTGTTAAGTTACAATTTGGCTGATCTGTTCAGAGGTGAAAGTGGGGTGTTGAAGTCTCCCACTATTAATGTGTGGGGTTTTATATGTGATTTCAGCTTTAGTAATGTTTCTTTTACATATGTGGATGCCCTTGTGTTTGGGGCATAAATGTTCAGAATTGAGATTTCATCTTGGTGCATCTTTCCTGCAGTGAGTATGTCATGTCCTTCATCATCTCTTTTGATTGATTTTAGTTTGAAGTCTATTTTGCTGGATATTAGGATGGCTACACCACCTTGCTTCTTAAGACCATTTGATTGGAAAGTCTTTTCCCAGCCTTTTATTCTTAGGAGATGTCTGTCTTTGACTTTGAGGTGTGTTTTTTATATGCAGCAGAAAGACAGGTCCTGTTTTCATATCCATTCTGTTAGTCTGTGTCTTTTTATAGGTGAATTAAGTCCATTGATATTAAGGGATATTAATGACCAGTGATTGTTCATTCCTGTTGTTATTTTTATTTTTTGGTGGTGGTGGTGGTGTGTGTGTACTTCTCTTCTTTGGGGTTTACTGCTATGGTGTTATCTTTTGCCTGTGTTTTCCGTGAGTATATCTGCCTTCCTCAGGTTGGAATTTTCCTTCTAGTGCTTTCTGTAGGGCTGGGTTTGTGGATAAGTATTGTTTAAATCTGGTTTTGTCTTGGTAGGTCTTGTTCACTCCATCTATGATGATTGAAAGTTTTGCTGGGTATATTAGTCTAGACTGGCATCCATGATCTCTTAGTGTCTGCATTATATCTGTCCTGGTCCTTCTGGCTTTCAAAGTCTCCATCGAGAAATCGAGTATTATTCTGATGGGTTTGCCTTTATAAATCACTTAGCATTTTTCCTTTGCTGCCCTTAATATTCTTTCTTTATTCTGTACGTTTAGTTGTTTAATTATTATGTGGTAAGGGGACTTTTTTGGGGTGTCTAGTCTGTTTGGTGTTCTATAGGCTTCTTGTATCTTCATAGGCATTTCCTTCTTTATGTTGGGAAAGTTTTCTTTTATGATCTTGTTAAATATATTTTCTGTGTCTTTCAGTTGGTATTCATCTCCTTCCTCTGTCCCTCTCATTTGTAGGTTTGGTCTTTCCATGGTGTCCCAAATTTCTTGGTCATTTTGGGTCATGTCTTTGTTGGTTTTAGTGTTTTCTTTGACTGATGAATCTATTTCTTCTACCGTATCTTCAACACCAGAGATCTCTCTTCCATCTCTTGTATTCTGTTGGTTATACTTGCCTCTGAATTTCCTGTTTGTTCACTCAGATTTTCTATTTCCAGCATTCCTTCTGCTAGTGTCTTCTTTATTTTTTCTATTTCCCTCTTCAGGTCTTGGATTGTCTCCCTTGCTTTTTCATGATTTTCTTTCAAGTACTTACTGTTTCCTTCTGCTTTAATTGTCCTTTCCTCTAGTTTTTTATAGTGTTCTTCCCATTTTTTGTTTGTCTGTTCCTCTACTTTATTTTTGATTTCTTCTGTATAAGGCTCTAGCCTCTTCATGATGTTACTTATAAGGTTGTTTTCTTCTTCTTCTTCCATTCTGTGATGTTCAGGTTTAGCTGTTGGAGAAGGGCTAGGTTCTGGTGATGCTGTATTGCTCTTTATTTTGTTGTATGTACTTCTGCCTTGACGTCTGCCCATCTCCTCTTGAGTTTGTTCTTGGTCTCATCAGTATAATTGGTCCAGAGAGAGCTGACAGATTTAGGGAGCCTCTCTCTGGTTCAGATCAAGCTCTGGGCCAGATGGGATCGCTTGTCCACATGAAAGTGCTGGCCAGATAGGAGCTGATGGGCTGGACTGAGTCTCAGGAAGTCCCTGGCGTCCAGATGGGAGCTCCTCTTGTCCAGATTGGAGTTCCTCTGGTCTCTGGTCCAGATGGGAGTTTAGGGCAAGGATGGAAGCTGGGCGCTCGTCTCTGATTCTCAGGAAGTGGCTGGGGTCTCTGGCAGATGTGTGTGGGGGCAGGGTGTGCAGACTGCAGTGTCTGCCTGCAGTCTTGGAAAAGGGGAACCTTCCCGCAGGACCCGCAAATTTGACAGAAACTGGGGCCACATTGGGCAGGTCCTCCTGGTAGGCCTGTGTCCATCGGTGGGACCCAGGGGCATTTGCCTCTCTGGCTATAACCCCATGCACTCACCTCTGGTCCAGATGGGAGCTGAGGGTTTGTCTCTGAGTCTCAGGAAGTGGTTGGCATCTCGGGTAAATGGGTTTGGGGGCAGGGTGTGGAGACTGCAGTGTCTGCCTGCCATCTTGGAATAGGGGAGTCTTCTCTTCCCACTTCTTGAGTATCAAGGTGTGAACTCTCAGCTTTCCCTGCCTCCATTCCCCCATTCTACCATCATGATTTCCAACACTCTAAATTCATCAGCCCAGTTAGCCACTTCTTTTAATTCAGATCCTTGTCACAGCACTGAGACCCTTAAACACATACTTTTGAAATTTTTTATTACATGGATTATTGTATGTACACATGTGCACATGTGCCATGGTATAGGTGTGATGTCAGAGAACATCTTGAATGGTCAATTTCTCCTTGTACAATGTAAATCTGAGATTATAACTTATGCTGTCAGATTTCAGACCACACAGTAGTTCTATTTTCACTTTTTAGAGAAATTTCCACTATGGATCTCCACTGATATGAATTGTGATAGCTGAGGAAATTCCACTTGGCTAGGAAGTGGGCAGTCTTTGACCTCACAGTAAAGGTTCACAGATTGGTTTATATTATGAACAGTAATTCACATGGCCTCTGATCTTGGTAAAATAGACAGTAAACACTAGAGTGGATGTTCATGTGTCTTTCATGTGACAGCCCATAGACACTCTGACAGATTGCAGAAGTTCTTTGGAGGGGAGTGATAACATAGGAAAATGGGTCACAGACCTATGACCTTCCACTGAATCAGTGAGTGTCCCTGGGTGGCTCCAAGAAATATGCATTCATGAAGAAGATCAAGAACCATGTCTCAGATGCTGACTTCACTATGTTCCAGTTACTACCCCAGGATGTCTGAAGAACATCAGTTTGAAGAAGTCTTTATAGATTGTCTCACCAAGTGCTGGACACTGCTTGTTATAATTTTGAACAACCTGTCAAGATGTGACCACTGGTGCTATTGAGGTGACACAATCTGTGGGAGTTTCTGACAGAAATATTCTTACATGTATTGTTGTTAGCAGCGGAAACCCTGAGAGTGAGCAACCAGCTTAAAATTCCAGCATGGACAGGAAATGTAGAAGGGATTTCCCAATACAAGTTGAAGGTAGTGGGTGGAGTGATGGTGTGAATATAGAGTCACTATTATTTGTGAGATAAGACCTGGCAGTGTCCCCATGCCATAGTGCATGACCCAAAATCCATAAATCTTGGGCAGCACTATTGGACTTTTGGAGTAATTAAAATAAAAGAAGACTTGAATATAGAGATGAAATGTATTGAAAGGAACAGAGAATTGCTGACAAAGCCTTAGGATGTGTATGAAGTAGTTTCAGTAAAACATCTCAAATAGACAACCCCCTGCTGGGTTTTTGTAGCCCTCTTGTGGTTATTCCACAGGAATATCTATCTGAGGAGGAGGGAGGAACATTGCTGTGAACCAAAGATGAGAGATATTCCTTCCTTTACTGGTAGGAATAAGACTTGTCATCTCCACTGGATCATATGGGGCGACAACAACTCCCATCACTGAGACACATCCTCTGGCTAGAGACTTCAGAAGCAAATTGATCAAAGATATTTACAGCTAAGTGCCTCAGTCACTCCAAAGACAGATGAACCATCCTGCCGTGGTTGTGCTCCACAACAGAAGAACACTAGACATAATGACTGCTGAACATGGGGAGATTGCTTGGTCCTGGGGGAAGAATGTGGCTTCTATGTAAACAAATCAGATGTTGTTAAAACTAATCCTGAATCATCTTTAACTTTGTTCTTGGCACAGATCCCCACTGAGAGGACTTGTACTAGGGTCTCTGCTATAGGACGCTACTGCCACGTACTAAGCCTTGTGGTAGAGGTGTGCCAATTAAGCAAATTAGGGTTTGTTCCCAACCTCCCCAATTCTATACATTCCTTATACTCTGATATAAAATTGAACTTATTCCCTGAAATTTGTCTCCCAAAGAGCTATTTGCATTCCTGCTCATGGGTTACTAGATATTTCTGTTGCCCCATCTGCCTCTTTCCCCTGTTGATCTGGTGGCCAACAGGCTCAGAGGGAGAGGACCCCCCACACATGTCATTGTCATTTCCTTTTTTCTTTGGTCTAGTTAGATGTTTCAAAGTTCCTGGAATATTGACCAGGGATAATTGTTGTACAAAAAATTAGAGTGACATTGAAGTTAATTAAAGAAAAACCCATTGTATCCAACAGAGTGGAATGTCTGGCTTGACTGGAGATTCAACATTCACATCACAAGAGCCAATCACCTGGCCAGGAGATTATGCCTCAAGAGGAAGGACCACCCTTAAAGATGGGCTCACCTTAAGCCATGCTGAAGGAAAGATTTGTTAAAAAAAAATTTCACTTTGATGAAATATTGTTCTTTTCCTTCCTATATTCCCACATCCTAGCAAGGCTCTTACAGAGCACAGCCATGCTGCTCTGAATTACCCTTCCTTCTTTTTCTGCTCTAAGCATGATTGCCACAGTGGTTTTTATTCTTTAATATTTCTTCAAGGCCCACTCCCCACCATGGGGCTGTGTGACTCATCTCTGTTCTGGCTTACCTCAAGTTCATGGCTCTTTCCCAACACTTGTTGGTTCACAGAGGGAAAAATATCAGACTCCTGATTAAATTTTGATGATCTTTTTGAAGGACTTCATGCCAGTATTATTTTGAAAATGTGAAACTAGTGTACAATATTCCCCATTGAAAACTCATTCAACAAACCCCTTGATCTACACTGGACTGCACCTCTCCATACCTGATGACAACACAAATTGAAAACTTTGATGCTCCCAAAGAAAACAAGGTAAACATTTTCTAACATCTGACAGCTACTCCTTAGAATCAAACCAAGTTATAAACATTATCACTAACAAGGTAAAAATTGTGATTTGCTCTCAGGACCAATTTTTTTTCTCCTTTATTGGAGGTATCCCAAAGTCTCCTTGCAAACACTGTTACTGACACAACAAATGACAAAGTAATACACTCTCTGAGGATGTTAGTCTAGTAAACAGTCCTTTTTATGAGCACTGGTATCCTGTGTTCATTCAGTCATCTGCATAATGTTCCATGGAAAATATTGGAGAGGTAAGAATTTCCTTGGAACTGTCTCAGGGAAGAGAAGATCTTAAAATGGAGAATAAATAAGAGCTTTGCTTCTTCAGTAAGTGTTCAGGAGCTGGCCTTCATATCTGTGAGCATCTCTGCTAGGGACCAGCCTCAGCAGTTTCAAGCATCTCAAAGGGCAGGGATTTCTGGGAGGCATAAGAAAAGACTCTGACTCATAAGTTGGTGCAAGCTGATGAGTCTTATCAGAACTAGAGATGAACATCTTCTTCCTCTTCTCTCTATCTGACTCAACCCCAGTCTTTTATTGTAATAATACAAGGAAATAGGGGATGATACATTTCAACAGGTGATCGGGTTCTTCACAACAACTTCAAAAGTTCTTTTTGGAAATCAACCAAGTATATCCTGTGCCCCTTTATTGCACATAGAAGTTCCCAGGAAGAAAGCCAAAGCATACCAGCTTGTTCTTTCTCAGGTTAATAATTATCAGAACACCTGAGGTAATCACCCCAGAGGTCATCTGCTTGTGGTTTCTCAGGAAGCACAGAAGTACAAGCAAGGGTTTAAAGTACCAGACTGCCAGATTCCTCCCATCTTAAGTCTTTCTTCATCTCTCTGTAATTCATCCAGTTGTCTTCTAACTAGTTCTAGACAACACTTGTATTCTATCCTATCTATAGGTCACTCCATCTACAGTTTTCTGCCACCAGCCTTCTGGGTTTTTCCCATCACCTGCATAACAGATTTAACTCCTGACATTGTCACAATCTCAATATCATTTCTAATTTCATGGAAACCACTGCAAGAGAGAGAGAAAGAAAACCATAAAGAACAAATAGAGTAGGAGGATTATAAGAACCAGTAACAGTTGGATGGGTGAGAACATGACATGCATACACCATAAAGCCTGCCCTCAGGACACAAGGGTTGTTTTCTCTCTGGCCCACAGAAGGCAGGCTTAGTAGAATAACTGGTGGGGCAGGCCCAGAGGGATTGACTTCCTCATTGTGGGGTACCTCTAGCACAGATTCCACTGGCAACTCGTCATGCTTTTCTTTTCTTTTTTTTTCCATGCAATCTCTTAACTTTATTCACCCAGATATTCAAAATAAAAAACCGATTACATACTTCACCTGGAGATTAAAAATAAAAAACAGATCACTTACTTCCAACATATAATGGCAAGTATATAAATTTCTGTTCCAATGTGGAGAAAAGGGAGGATTGTGTAGTAACACTGGGAAAAAACCCACCTGTGAGAACTCCACACTCTGCATTTCCATGTCAAAATGCTCATTAGCTATCAAATTCCTTTCAGCTATGTTGACTACAACACACAACTCTCTCCTAGTCTGTTTTCCCTCACTGTAGGCAGCTTTCATCAGCAGGTTCCCACATTTACAGCATCTCTAACCTCTTGAGGTTCCAAGGCAATCCACACTTCACCTTCTGAGCACCACACAATGGTCTCTCTGAGCCTCCATGCAGGGACAGCCCTTTATAATACCAGACATCAACAGCTTTTCTTAGTCATAGGGAGGAGATTCCATAACCCCTTTCTTATGTTATTGACTCTAAAGCCAGAACCATGTCAGCTTTCTGTTTTCTATAACTTCCTTAATTCCTTAATCCTTGTGGTATTGAAACTTGCTCTGTATACAAGGCTGGCCTTGAATTCAGAGGTCTTTCAATTACATCTTCATCAGCTTTCTGTTTTCAATGGTTTCTTTCATTGCCTAAGCTTGTACTATGTGGAACTTTCTCTGTAGACCATCCTGGCATCAAAATCAGAAATCCAATAGCCATTGCCTTTTGAGTGCTATGATAAAAGGTGTGATCCACCAGGCCTGCCTTTATGGTTTTAAAACTTTCGTTTAAATAAATTGAATACTTACATGTTTGGAATATCATCCTGAGGTCATTTCTCTCTATATGCAATTTCTTTTTCCTTCTTCTTCTTCTTCTTCTTCTTCTTCTTCTTCTTCTTCTTCTTCTTCTTCTTCATCTTCTTCTTCTTCTTCTTCTTCTTCTTTTGCTTTTTAAAACTTTATTTCATTGTAATTATATGCATAAGAAATACTCATATTGGTTAATAGAATGTAATTATGATTAACTTATACTATACAATCTTAACCAGAAACTTGGTACATTGGTTTAAATTAAAAAAAAAAAAAAACAAGAAGAAGAAGAAGAAAGAAAAACACAAAACAAAGACTGCAATCTGGTTTATTTCTATCTATTACAAATGTATAAAAGATCCTCCATCAATGTTGCTGACAGTAGCAGAATCTTGAGAAATACACCTTTGGTTTACATCAGAAAGGAACACATATTGCACTGTAAAGTTTATAAAATAGGCACAAAACATTGTTGTAATGTTAAATACCAGTTTTAAGAATTCAGGAAATAGCCAGAGAGGCAACTGCCCTTGGGTCCCACCACTAGACACAGGGCATACCTTGAGGACCTGACCAACTTGGCCCCAGTTTCCTGCCATTGGCAGGCCCTGAGGGAAGGTGCCCCTTTTCCAAGACTGCAGGCAGACACTGCAGTCTCCACACGCTGCCCCCACACCCATTTGCCTGAGACCCCAGCAGTTTCCTGAGACTCAGAGGCCAACCCCCAGCTCCCGTCCACCCCAGAACTCCCATCTGTACCAGAGGTGAGTGCCTGGGGTTATAGCCAGAGAGGTAACTGGCCTTGGGTCTCACTGCTGGACATAGGCCACTCCAGGGAGGACCTGAACAACTTGGCCCCAGTTTTCTGCCAATGGGCGGGCCCTGCGGGAAGGCTCCCCATTTTCAAGACTGCAGGCAGACACTGCAATCTCCACACCCTGCCCCCAAACCCATCTGCCAGATACCCTAGCCACTTCCTGAGACTCAGAGACCAGCACCAAGCTTCCATCCTGCCCTGCAACTCCCATCTAGACCAGAGACCAGAGGAACTCCTATCTGGACCAGAGACCAGAGGAGCTCCCATCTGGACAAAATAAGGAGACCCCAGGGACTTCCTGAGACTCAGAGTCCAACCCCCTAGCTCCTATCCTGCCAGCACTCTCATCTGGACCAGAGCTTCCATCTGGACCAGAGAGAGGCTCCCTAAATCTGTCAGCTCTCTCTAGACCAAGTACATTGATAAGACCAAAAACAAACCCAAGAGGAGATGGGCAGACGTCAAGGCAGAAGTACATACAACAAAATAAAGAACAATACAGCATCACCAGAACCTAGCCCTTCTCCAACATCTAGACCTCAACATCACGGAATGGAAGAAGAAGAAGAAAACAACCTTATAAGTAACATCATGAAGAGGCTAGAGGCTTATATAGAAGAAACCAAAAATAAAGTAGAGGAACAGACAAACAATAAATGGGAAGAACACTATAAAAAACAAGAGGAAAGGACAATTAAAGCAGAAGAAAACAATAAGTACTTGAAAGAAAATCATGAAAAAGCAAGGGAGACAATCCAAGACCTGAAGAGGGAAATAGAAAAATGAAGAAGACACTAGCAGAAGGAATGCTGGAAATAGAAAATCTGAGTGAACAAACAGGAAATTCAGAGGCAAATATAACCAACAGAATGCAAGAGATGGAAGAGAGGATCTCTGGTGTTGAAGATACGGTAGAAGAAATAGATTCATCAGTCAAAGAAAACACTAAAACCAACAAAGTCATGACCCATAACGTCCAAGAAATTTAGGACACCATGAAAAGACCAAACCTATGAATAATAGGGATAGAGGAAGGAGAAGAATAATAACTCAAAGGCTCAGAAAATATATTTAACAAGATCATAGAAGAAAACTTTCCCAACTTAAAGAAGGAAATGCCTATGAAGATACAAGAAGCTTATAGAACACCAAACAGACTAGACCCCCCAATAAATTCCCCTTGCCACATAATAATTAAACAACTAAATGTACAGAATAACAAAATAATATTAAGGGCAGCAAAGGAAAAAGGCCAAGTGACTTATAAAGGCAAACCCATCAGAATAACACCCAATTTCTCGATGGAGACTTTGAAAGCCAGAAGGTCCAGGACAGATATAATGCAGACACTAAGAGACCATGGATGCCATCCTAGACTAATATACCACATGCATGCCTAGTACCCTGAGTGGCCAAAAGAAGACAATGAATCCCTGGAACTGGAACCACAGATGGCTGTGAGCCGTCACATAGGTCCTCTGAACCGAACTTTGGTCTTCTGTAAGAAAAACAACTCTCTGAACTGCTCAGCCATATCTCCAGCCAAGTCTGATATTGTTCTCTCCTACATAATATTTATATAGAGTTGGGGCAGAAGCAAACACTTTTTAATACACTGACTGGATGGCTTTTGGTTCCTTTAAAGCAGAACTTGAAAAACTTACCAATGGCGGATCATTGCTCTCAGAGAACTCCAATGATTTTAGTGTACCATACTTTGAGTTTAGAAAGTCAAGATCACAGGTGCCATATGGACATCTTACCTTTCACATTCAATTCATGCTGTACTTAGTCCTGGTAAGGATTTCCAGCTTTCTAACTGATGCTGGGAAAACAATCTTCATCTTAATCTTTGTACACAAATCCTTCTTTGCTAAAATATATCCTTTCTTATACTTTTCCAGCATTATCTTTTTTCTATGTCCTGTTTCCTTTTCATTAAATATCATTCCTTCACATGAAGAAAAATGATAAAATTACCAAGTTAAATGAAAAAGAAAGTTTAATCCAAAGCAGCATACAGATAATAATGAAACACATTAACATTCCTAGAATGCATATTATAAAATTGAAAGGCTTTAGATGTTACCCAGCAGACCTCAATTACAACAATGTCAGACAACAATATTTTCTGCCTTGTGTAGTCCAGGAAATATTCCCACTAGGCATAGGGACTCATAGTGGATGCTGGACCGAAGACATGGCTTGATTCCAGGATGACAAGCTAGACACAAATCACATGAGAATCACTAAGATTTCTTATGCTTTAGCAAAAGATTTAAACCCCCCCTCACACACACGGGGGTGGTGGAGGGAGAGAGACAGACAGACAGAGGACAGAGAGTGCTATCTATAATCCTTATATAGCCAACAGGTGAATGACACCATACAGTGCATATGATCTTCAGGGTGGAGATGCACTCTTCCTTGTCTGTTCATGGTTGTTGCTGCTGAGAGAATCCTACAGCAGCATGTAGTATATTGGAGGTGAGAAAGATTTATCATTCATTCTTTATTTTTTTAATTATTTGCAGTTTATTTTATTTCAGGTTTGACATTCTCACAGTATTTTTCTTGTTTTTTAAATAAAGATTTATTCATTTTTACATACCAATCACAGATCCCAGTCTTCCTCCCCTCCCCAGCCCTACAGCCTTCTTTCACCCACCCACCCACATTCCCTCTTAAAAAAAGGTGAGGCTTCCCATGGATAGTCAACAGAGCTAGGTCCAGTCATTGTAGGCAGGTCAAAGTCCCTCCCCCTGTCTCAAGGCACTATTACATCATTCTCAAAATATACAATGAAGATATTGATCTAACTAGATGACACTTGGTCTAACTAGAAAATGATTATTCTGTGGGTCACACTCAATTCCCAAAAGACTCACCAATAATTTAAAACTGTACCATTAAGAAGTATAAAGTGCGCTGAAATCAGACCATAGAATACACTATCAGGAGGAGAGAGAATAATCAGGGAAAGATGAAGTCCTATAAGATTTCATAGGAAACCAGGTCTTAATTTTTATTTTCAGTGATGAAGTGTAAAAACTCATGTCATAAATCCCAGAAATGAAGCTTCCACATCTTTACTGTTGTTCATACCCACAGCAACATTTCCTTAGGGAAAATTAAAGAACCTTTAAATGAATGTATGAGAAGCAACCTTTCAATGCACAATCCTCTCCCTATCCAACATGGTGTCATTTCAGATAAATACATGGGAAACAAAGATACAAAAGACTAGGAGAACATATATTTATTGTTCAGGGACCTTGAATGTGTGCAAGATAAGCACAAATCTCTGTTTTCAACTTAAAATTTACATCTGTCCATTGACAACAATACGCCAAGACATAAGGTTATTAGCTTTGTTTACATGAGATAACATTTGTATAAACTCTTCACATGACAAGCTAAATATGTGAAACTGAGCTCTGTATCAGAGGTTGTCCAGTATCTCGCTCCATAGCTCCAGGATATACCATTGATTACATTGCAGTTCCCCTGGATTAACATTCCCAGTGCTGGGAAGTCAGTAGTGAGTAACAATGCCCATTTTGTAAAGACAGATTTTTCAAAACATTATTTACTATAGAGTGTTTATGGCTGTTGGTAAAGCTGTTTTCTGTATATGGCCATTCGATTGTGGTTTTCAGCAGTTGAAGAGTACAGAACAAGGATCCTTAGGATCCCTAAAGATCAACAGGAATGGAGAAATAGTGGGGAAGCCTGCAGTCAAAGCTTCACCTACATGCCTCAACAAGAGACCCCAATCTGTTAAAACAGTGTGAAAGATGATACAAATAAAATTTAGGAGGTACAGGGCAACAAATGTGACCACCACTATCAGGACGGTTTGAGCTGCTCTGGTCTCAGCATGGCCTCTGTGGTTCTGAGTGGAAGTGACAATGTGCTGTGTTCGCTGGTGATGTCTATAGAGGAGAATCACCATGGAGACACTGGTCCAGGCCATGATGCTGATGAATGTGGCATCATGGGCAAAATGCAAGAAGACGATGCCTACACTGAAACCAGATGTGGAACAGAGAAACTTGCTGTTATTGTTGGTGTCATTGCCTATTGTCTGTGGACCACTGACTTTCATTGGAATGTAGACATTATTTAAGACACTGAACAACCAACAACTGTAACAAGAATAACTCAGGACATCAGGGGTTCTTCCTCGGAGCATCAGCCTACCCCAGTGACCAGGAACAAGAGTGACAAACTGATGGATGCTCAGGGCACAGGTGGAGCACATGTTTGTGCTTCGAGCCACCAGGCGAATGAAGAACACAATTTTGCATCGTAGGTTACTTGGAGGACTCCTGGGAACAAAAACCATGATGTTGCTTGGAAATACAGTGACGAGGAGAAGGAAGGCATTGGTCACAGCCAAGTTGGTGACAATAACCTGTGTGGGCCTCAGTCGAGAGCCAGCAAATTTGGAAGAAATATTATGGGCAAACAGAAAAATGTTGGCCACAGTCCCAATCCCAACTTGGAAAAGCACAAACATCTGGAGAGCCAATTCCTCATTGGTTTTTAGAGCTTTACTCTGAGAGGGCATGGAGAGGTCTTCTGTGCAGACTGGAGTGATGACCAGGAGGAACACTGCTGCCTTCAAAACCCTTCTCAATTGTCTGAGCATAAAGGAAGACTTCTATGAGGGCAGACACTACTGTATCACAGTACAGGAGCTTGTCCTGGAGAACACTGCATAGACAACACAGACTATTATTTTGGACTTCATGTACTTTCCTTCACCTCATGATGGAAGTGTATTCGTGATACAGCTGCATCTTCCTTGGTCAACATTATAGCAATGATAACATAGTAGTACATATGAACAGATGAACAATGAACATAGGAACATAATTTAGCATTCCTTAAATGCAGCATCTTTCCTCTTAGCACAATGATTTCTTTATCCCAAGGAAATGTCTGTTTCACAGCTTAGCACTTTTCTGAAATTGACATTGAATGTGACATCTATGTATAGGGTGGCTGATTTTTAGCTGATGGATGAAGACCTGACTGTTCCTCTGAAAAACAATGTATGAAGTAAGTTGCAGACTAAACAACAGCTTTCAAAGACATGAGATTCAAGGACCTGAGTTTCAAAAGAATCAGTCTGTGCAAATGGTTTAACTGTGATGGTGCATCAACACATTTTGAGTGTGGCTAAGTTAAGCTGGTGTGGACTCACCAGTAGCATGTCCTGCTTCTGCTTCTTCATAAAAATAGTTAAGTTATAGAAAATGATGAATATATGAAATGCTTTGGTTGCTGGGGGCCAAATATGTTACTAATTATAAATTGGAGGTTGGAGAGATGGATCTACAAAGGACTCATGTTTAAATCCAACACTCGCTCAATCGTTCATATCCATCTGTAACTTCAATTCTCCAAGGTGAATGGCCTCTTGTGGCTTTTGTGGCACTGCATAAATGTGGTGCCAAATATATAGGCAGTTTAAACACTAGATGCATAAAGTAAAATTTACTATATCTTTAAAAGAATAAAAATATAAATTTATAATTTATAAAATCATGTAGGTTAAATAAGTAGCAAAAAAAGAACCAATCAGCTTTTCAGAAAATTTTATACAGATCATTAATGTGATAGAATAGAAAATACTTCAAAAAAGTAACTAGTTTTCTGATCACAAACATGAACCTTGATTTACAGACACATATATCCAGAAGCAGCCCTGAACATTCTATCACAGAACTTCTTCAGCAGATAAACACATTTAGTGAAATGACTGGATACAAAATAAACTGGAATAAATCAGAAACCCTCCTATATAAAAATGATAAACATGTTAAGAAAGAAATAAAAGAAACAACACCCTTCAAAATAGTTACAAATAATAAAACAACTTGATGTAACTCTAACCAAGCAAGTAAAAGACCTATATATGACAAGAAATTTAAGTTTTTGAAGAAGGAAATTGGAGATCAGAAGATAGGAAGATCTCACATGCTCATGGAAAGGTAGTATTAACATTGTAGAAAGGGACATCCTACCAAAAGCTATCTACAGAATCGATGTAATCTCCATTAAAAGTACTATAGATGTCCTCACAGCCATCAAGCAAACAATATTCCACTACATATGGAAAGCAAAAAAAAAAACCAAGAAATCTAGAACAATAGTGTACAATAAAAGAACTACGTAGCCAGGCATTGGTGGCACACACCTTTAATCCCAGCACTCAGGAGCCAGAGGTAGGTGGATCTCTGTGAGTTCAAGGCCATCCTGGGCCACCAAGTGAGTTCCAGGAAAGGCATAAAGATCCACAGAGAAATGCTGTCTCAAAAGACCAAAAAAAAAAAAAAGAGAACTTCATGAGGTATCATCATTCCTGATTTCAAGCTCTACTAAAGGAATATAGCAATAAAAACTACATGATACTGACATAAAAACAGAAAGTTGGATCAATGAAATCAAAGACTCATATGTAAATCCGTGCACCTATGGACACCTCATTATTTACAAAGAAGCCAAAATTATTCAATGGAAAAAAGAAACTTCAACAAATGGTGCTCATCTAAATGAATGTCAGTATGTAAAAGATTACAAATATATCCATACTTATCATCCTACACAAAAATAAAGTTAAAGTAGGTCAAAGAGCTGTTTTTTTAATTTAAGATTTTTTTTATTCATTTTACATTCTAACCACAGATCCCCCTCTTATCTTTCTTCTTGCTCCCCCCAGGGATACCCTGCAACCCACTCTCCTTCCACTCTCCCAAAAGCCTGTTACATTCAGTTGAGGCAGGACCAAGGTACTCCTCCACTGCATCAAGGCTGATCAAGGCATCACACCAAAGGTAATAGGGTCCAGATAGCTAGCTCATGCCCCAGGGATAGTGGATGAAAGATCTTAAGAAAAATCAATTTACACTGAACCTGATAGAAAAGAAAGTATGGAATAGCCTTGAAAGCATTGGCACAGGAGACTAATTCCTGAATATACTGTTAATAAAGCAGACTCCAAGATATACAATTAATAAATGGAACTCCATGAACCTAAAAAGCTTCTGTAAGGCAGAGGACACTGTCTATAAAACAAAACAGCAGCCAACAGAAGGTATAAACAACTTCATCAACCCTATATGGACTGATTTCCAAAATACAAAGAACTCAATTTCCACATATATATGGAGAAATCCCCAGGGACCAAAGCACTTCATTTATTTGTCATTTTCTGTATCTTAACCATTTTTATGAGGAAGCAGAAGGTGGAGATGCTGGAGATGCTGGTAAGTCAAAGCCAGCTTCCCTTAGCCACAATCAAAATACGTTGATGCACCATTACAGTTAAACCATTTGCATAGACAGAGTCTTTTGAAGCTCATGCCCTTGAAATATGTCTTTGAAAGCTCTAGTTACTTCTGTAACTTACTTCAGACACTGTTTTCCAGAGGAAAAGTCTGTCTTCAGCCATCAGCTAAAAATCAGGCACCCTATTTGTAATTGTCACATTCAATGTCATTTTCAGAGAAGTGCTAAGCTGTGAATCAGGCATTTTCTTGGGATGAAGAAATCATTGACATGATTAGGCAAGGAAGAGACAAAAAACAACTATCCTAACCATTGATGTTGACTTCAGAAGAGTTGCAGTAGGGAGAAGAGAATGTTAAGCAGACCTCTACAGTTACAGGAATCCCACCTGTCCAGCCACAGCAATTTTTGAGATGGTTGCAGAGATGAATCCAGCTCCTAAGTCTTTACTGAAGAAAAACAGCTCTGACTTCTTCTCCATTTGAAGATCTTCTCTTCCCTGAGACAGATCCAAGGAAATGTTCACCTCTCCAATAACTTGGTGGATCATTGTGCAGATGACTGAATGGACACTGGGTCCCAGTGCTCATAAAAGGACTGTGTATCTAGACCAAAATCCCTAAGAGAGTGCATTATTTTGTTATCTGTGATGTCAGTGACAGTGTTTGCAAGGAGACATTGGGATACCTCCAATGAAGGAAAAAAATTGGTCCTCAAGGATAATCACAATTATTACCTTCTGCTTGTTAATTATAATGATGATGTTAATGACTTTATTGGATGCTAAGGAATAGCTGTCAGAAGTTAGAAAAATTTTCCATGATTCCTTTGGGAGCATCTAAGTTTTGAATCTGTGTTGTCATCAGGTATGGAGAGCTGCACTCCATTGTAGAACAAGGGATTTGTTGAATCTATTTCCAAGGGGTTTCATTGTTCAGTACTGTTTCACACTTGCAAAAGCATTCTGACATGAGTGCTTGAGGAAGACTATCAACGTGTGATCTGGAGCCCTGTATTTTCTCATATGTGGCCTAAGAAGTGTTGGGAAAGAGCCACGAACTTGAAGTAAGCCAGAACAGAGATGAGTCACACAGCCCCATGGTGGGGAGTGGGCCTTGAAGAAATACTAAAGAATAAAAACCATTGTGGCAATCATGCTTAGAGCAGAGAAAGAAAGACGGGAAATTCAGAGCAGCATTGCTGTGCTCTGTAAGAGCCTATGCTACTGTGTGGGTATATGGGAAGGAAAAGTACAATATTTCATCAAAGTGAAATTTTTTCTAAACCTCTTTTTCAGCAGGGCTTAAGGTCAGCCAGTCTTTCCAAAGGTGTTCTTTCCCTTTTGGTACATAATACCTCGGCCAGGTTATTGGCCTATATAACGTGACTGTTTAGTCTCCAATAAAGGGCCATATGTTTTATTGTCTTGGATGGAAGTAGGTTTCCAGGAAATCTGGAATAGTACCAAAACCAGATATAAAAATAAAAGGAACAGAGGAAGTGGAATAAACACAGGTCAAAGGCACAGAAAATATTTTCAATAAAATCACAAAAGAAAATATCCCAAACCTAAAGAAGGACATGCATACCAAGGTACAGGGAGCACACAGAACACAAAATGGACTTGATCAAAAAGGGAAGTCCCCTTGGTACATGATCATCAAAACAATAAATGTTCAGAACAAAGAAAGAATGTTAAAAACTGCAAGGTAAAAAGATAAAGTTGGGGATGGGGTTTAAAAACACAGAGTAATATATGAAGGCAGACCTATCAGAATTACCCCTTTCTTCTCAGTGGAGACTCTAAAGCTAGAAGGACCTGGAAAAGCATGCTAAGATAATTGTGAATTTATGTGATGACTGTCTGTCATTCTTTGTTTATTTTTTCTGTCCTCACTTCTTCCTGTATTGTTCCCCTTGGGCTAGGGAGAGGAGTGAGGCTGTATGTATGCCATTATCACCAGAATTTTTACGACATCTCTTTACTGGCACCACAGTATAAATAGGAAATTGGGATTTCACTCCTGAGGTTTTAATTTCATTAATAAAAGCCTTTAAAAAGCCATCAAATGAAAGCTGAAAGGTGATTTTATTAGAGTTCAAAAGAAAAACATACCAGAATAAGCCATCTATAAATCTCAGCAGTTTCTGAAAGGAAAGGAATCGAAAAGAGCCATGACCTTGAGTTAAACCAGCATGGAAATGTTCACACTGTGGCAGACAGCCTCATGGTGGGGTTTCGGCTTTAGTGATAGACTAAAGAATGCCAATCAGTGGGGTAAATGTGCTTAGAAAAGAGATCATGGAAAGAATAATTCAGCTTACCCTGGTGTGCTCAGCAAGAGCCTTGCTAGAGGGAGGGAATCTGGGAAGGGAAGTAGAGTATTTCAGCACAGGGATAATTTCTCTGACCCTCTCTTTAGCATGGCTTAAGGTGAGCCACCTTCCTGGGGGTGGTCCTTCCTCCTTGGGGCATAGTCTCCTGACAAGGTGATTGACCCATGTGACCTGAATGTTGACTCTCCAGTCAGGCCAGACATTCCACTGTCTTGGTTACAAGGAGTTTTCCTTTAATTAACTTCTATGTCATCAGTCTAATATTTTCCCCCTGAAGAAGTAAACATGAAGTCATTTAGAAACAGATCCTTGGTCAGAAATCTCAACCTTTTTTGGCATCTATGACATCTGGAGAGGAGAATGTTTCCTGGTGTGGCAAAGACATTCCTGGCTTCTAGCCAGGATATTAAGTGTTGCGTTTTCTTTAGTGTCTTTCCACTGAAAATGGCATAACCAACATGTGCCCCCTGCATCCTTTTCTTTTCCCTCTTGAGAGGATATATCATGTTTCTACATAGGCGTATGAACCTTAGGAGATATGTCACTGGGGGCAGAGTGCATCTGTCTTCTTAAAGCTGGTGGAGAACATTTGGTAAGAGGGTGGGGAACCCCTCCAGATGGACATGTTGAATAAACTGCAGAACCTCAGTAGTTGCAATTGTTCCAAAGGTGTTGGGAGGAAGGATGTCCTTGACTGGAGATGGAAAAAGATGTGAGGTGAGGAAAGGAGGGAGGGAGGAGAAGTAAATACAGAAGATATTTTGAAGTGTTTTAGTCAAAGCTTTCAAATCTGGTGATGGGGTCACTAGAGCATCCATTCACTCAGCTCCTAAATAGTTTGCATTTGTCCCCTGTGGCTGAGACTATTTATCTGAGGGGTCCTATCACTTCTCTCAACATCTGAGAATTCCCCAATTTCCTCATGATTCAAGAAAATTCATTTTATGTACATTTTGGATTGAGTGACAATGTCTGCCATAGGCTCATCTCCTTATTAGGGGAATTTGTAGGAGGTCCCGACATGTTGGTGGAGGTTTTTCATTTGGATAGACTTTGTGGTTTCAAAGACTGTTGCCATTCCCAGTGTGAATCACTTTGACATTTTGGTGTGGATCAAGATGTGAGTTCTCAGCTGCTCCTTTACTCTGTGGTCACACACTCTAATCCTCTAAGTCTATGAGCCAAAATAACTCTGTCTTTATCAATAGCATTGATCATGGCATATCACAGCAGTAGAAAAATAATGAAAATAATATAGAAATGACTATATATCCTAGAGAGGAAGTAGAACCATATAACGCTTTAGTGGTGATAAGGAAGATCTTTTTCTTTATTTCACACTTGCTGCTACTCAGACCACACAAAAAGAATGTGTGGCATATTGAGAATCCTGTGAATGTATCATATCATTCTTAAATATTCTTTCAGGTTTTGCATAGTAGATTCATTTTTGAGAGCCTCACTGAATAGTCCTGGCTGGCCTAGAATTCAGTATATTGACCCAGTTGGATTCTCACTCACATAGAAGTCCTGGCTCTGCTTTCTGAATGCTGTGATTAAACACCTTTGCCACTGCACCATCTGTTCCATAGTTATTTTAACTACAATGTCAGTCAAAACAAAGAATGACAGACAGTCATCACATAAATTCACAATTATCTTAGCATATTTGTCCAGTTCCTTCTGGCTTTCAGAGTCTCCACTGAGAAGAAGGTGCTAATTCTGATATGTCTCCCTTTATATTTTACTTGGTCTTTTTTTTTAACCCATCCCCAAATTGATCTTTTTACCTTGCAGTTTTTAACATTCTTTCTTTGTTCTGAACATTTAGTGTTTTGATGATCATGTTCCAAGGGTACTTCCTTTATTTATCAAGTCCATTTGGTGTTCTTTATGCTCCTTGACATTGATATGCATGTCCTATTTTAGGTTTGGGACATTTTCTTCTATGATTCTATTGAAAGTATTTTCTGTGTCTTTGACCTGTGTTTCTTCCACTTCCTCTATTTCTATTATTTTTACACCTGGTATTTTTGTCCCTGATTTCCTGGAAACCTACTTCTATCTAAGACAATAAAACCCATGGCCATTTATTGGAGACTAAACAGTCATGTTATATAGGCCAAAAGCCTGGCCAAGGTATTATGTACCAAAAGGGAAGGAACACTTCTGGAAAGATGGCTGACCTTAAGCCCTGCTGAAAAAGGGGCTTTAAAAAAATTTGACTTTGATGAAATATTGTACATTTCCTTCCCATAAACCCACACCCTAGGGCAGCTGTTACAGAGCATAGCCATGCTGCTCTGAATTACCCTTCTTTCCTTTTCTGCTCTAAGCATGATTGCCACAGTCGTTTTTATTCTTTAGTATTTCTTCAAGCCACACTCCCCAAAATGGGGCTATTGCCACTGTGTGACTCATCTCTGTTCTGGATTACCTCAAGTACATTGCTCTTTTCCAATACTTGTTAGGCCAGAGATGGGAAAATACCAGACTCCTGATGACATATTAATAGTCTTCCTGAAGGACTTCACGTCAGAATGATTTTGCAAGTGTGAAACAATACTGTACAATGAATTCCCTTGTATATACATTAAACAAATCCCTTGATCGATCCTGGAGTGCAGCTCTCCATACCTGATGATAACACAAATTGAAAACTTAGATGCTCCCACAGGGTACATGGAAAACTTTTTCTAACTTCTGACAGCTATTCCTTAGGATCCAACAAAGTCATAAACATTATCATTAATAAGCAGAAGGTAATAATTTTGATTTCCTATGGTGACCAGTATTTTTTTTTGTTATTGGAGGTATCCCAAAGTCTCCATGCAAACACTGTCACTGACTTCACAGATAACAAAATAATGCACATTCCTAGGCATGTTAGTCTACATAAACAGTCTTTTATGAGCACTGGTAATCTTTGTTCACTCAGTCATCTGCACAATGCTCCACTGAGTTATTGGAGAGGTAAGCATTTCTTTGGATGTGTCTCAGGGAAGAGAAGATCTTCAAATGGAGAAGTCAGAGCTGTTTTTCTTCAGTAAATACTTATGACCTGTTTTTCATACCTGTGAGCATCTCTAAAATTGCTGTAGATTACAGGTGGGAGTCTTCTTACTGTAGTTGTCTGCTTAACATTCTCTTCTCCTCACTGCAACTCTTGAGAAGTCTACATTAATGGTTAGGAGAACTGCTTTTTTTGTCTCTTCTTTACCTAATGACATGTTACAAGGACATAAGTTTCAAAAGAATCTGTCTGTGCAAATTGTTTAACTGTGATGGTGTATCAACCTATTTTGATTGTGGCTAAGGGAAGCTGGTATTGACTTACCAGCATCTCCAGCTTCTGCTTCCTCATAAAAACAGTTAAGATATAGAATATGATGAATAAATGCAATGCTTTGGTCCCTGTGGATTTTTCTGTATATATGTGGAAATTGAGTTGTTTATATTTTGGAAATCAGCCCACTGGCAGATGTGGGGTTGGTGAAGATCTTTTTCCATTCTGTAGGCTGCTGTTTTGTTCTAATGACAGTGTCCTTTGCCTTACAGAAGCTTTTCAGTTTCATGAGGTTCCATTAATTAATTGTAGATCTTGGTGTCTGCATTATTGGTATTATATTTAGGAAGTGCTCTCCTGTGCCAATGTGTTCAAGACTATTCCATTC